>NC_056729.1:438649829-438802329 GCF_019279795.1 Protopterus annectens | reverse complement strand
CCTACCTATCACAAAGTTAAACTGTGTGGGATCCTGAGTCTGCAGATTCCCATATTCCTGTTTATTAGGTGCATGATGATGGGTTCCATAACTTCACATAACAGACTTGTCAGGCAGTTGGGGTGGTATTTCCCAGGGTATGTAGTTACACCTCATTTGCTGGGATCCTGAGTCTGCAGATTCCCATATTCCTGTTTATTAGATACATGATGATGGATTCCACAACTTCACATAACAGACTTGTCAGGCAGTTGGGGCAGTATTTCCCAGGGTCTGTAGTTACACCTCGTTTGCAGAGAGGGGTGACAGTAGCAGTGCAGAATTCAGTAGGGACAAAGTCTGAGGTGAGGCTGTGCTTGAACAGGGCACACAGGTAAGGTGCCAAGTCATGCTGTAGTTCATGTAGACACAGCCAGGGATATTCTCAGGTCCCATAGAAGCTGTATTCTTGGCCTTGGACAATGGTGTAACCTGTGCTGCAGTAATACTGGGTGCATGGTAGTGTACTGATATTGTGATTCGTCTTTTTTGAGGGGGGTGAGAGGTAATGTTTGCACTCAAGATGCCAGTCAGTATATTGGCATTATTTGTTGGCTCAGTCTGGGAGGTACCATTGTCTAGTAGCTCAGAATAATTCTTGGTATTGCCATAGAGATTCTTTACATAACTGTATGAGGCCTTGTGGTTGTCTTTACTATGTGCTCCAAGTCTGTTCTCACAGCTAACTTTGCAGTATTTGATGAGAGATCTCAACTATTCATTGAGACTGATAAAGGTTTATTTCCTGTCTTGTGACTTCATCTTATTCCATATTAGTTCCCTCCTTCTGTTGTACAGTTTCTTTATGGTAGGGGACCACCAGATCAGCTTCCTTTTTTTTTGAGGTGAGGGTCCTGGTTGTATTGGGTAAGGTAGTATCCATGCATTTGTGTACGTGTTCATAGAGCATTGTTGTCTGATTCAGCTGTCATGCAACTAGTCTCCATTTGCATGCCTGCCATGAGATTAGCCACATCTGATTGTATGAGGCCATAGTTAGCTTTGGAAAGGCTTTTCATGGTGGTTACCTGTGCAGTTTGGGTAGGACGGCTGTGGATTTCCAAAGTTGATTACTTTGTGTTGAGATATAACAAGTGAGGTATTGACTATTGGTGTAGAGCAACAGTTGCCCATGGTAGGAAGGACCAGGTCAATGTGATGGACATGTGCGTCGGTACATGAGTAGCTTTCCCACTTAATGGTGGAGTAGTTGAAGTCAGCCAGTATGATAGTGTTAGGTTGGACACTAATATTCTCCAGGGTGTTTATGGACATGGAGTGTGAATCTTGGGGCATGTATGGGTACCTATCGCAGGCTACAACCTGAACCACTGTCTTACCCAATGTCAGCTATGCCTGCAGGATCTGTAATGCATAATATTGGTCTATCACTCTGGAGGTGTGTGCATCCTTTATGAATATGAAAATATCACCAACTTTGGAGCTTCAGTCCACAGTCTGCAGCTAAAAGCTGTGGAATTAATTATAGACTGGTACTGTAGGGGTGCTTCCTGCTGCCTTTATCCAGGTTTCTGTTACAGCACAGATGTCATTGTTCCCCATTTTAAGGAATACTTCCAGTAAGTGAGTTTCCAGATTTAGAATTACACTGTGCAGCAGCATGACCCTCTGATTGCATGTCTTTGTAGCTGTCGTATATTTCTGTATAAATATATTTATATATATGTATGTATTTATTAACCTTTCTCTCCATATATATATATGTATGTATGCATATATGTGGATATGAATGTGAATGTGTATATATATATATATATATATATATATATATATATATATATATATATATATATATATAGAATACCTGACTGATTCTACAGACTTCTTTCCCTGCTGTTGGATGACTGTACTAACTGATATGTTTGGGATGCCATCACTATTTTGTAGCTCAGATGATGTAATGGTATATTGCTTTGATCATAGTTTACAAGGCCCTGGGTCCAGGACTTGGCAGGCCTAATTATTTTGTTGCAAGGCAGAACAGTTCAGCTGTGGAGGAAGAGATAAGGGCAATAATTACAAGAGGTCCCTAGTTTGGGCCCTTCACCCCCATTTACACAGACTTGTTGGAGTAAGAGGTTCAGAGTGTGGATCTGATGTCTGAATGCACTACATACCTACATATATATAGATATATATGGGATCACTACTAAATCTCGAAATTCCACAATCCCAAGGACCAGAATCTCGAGACTGCAGAATCTCGAACATAAAAAAAAAACAAAACAAAAGTAAACAAAAAAGCAACATTGTTTAACATATATGCAGGAGGGCTACACCCCCACACTCCCTGCAACTTAAATATATCAACTCCAAGATCGCTCTACAGTGGAGTGAATGGCAAAGTGTCTGTTCCGCTCTGCATGGCACTACTTTGCTGTTCACTCCACTGTAGTGTGATCTTGGAGATGGTATATTTAAGTTGCACGGTGTGTTGAGTGCAGGGGACTTGTCCCCCTGCATATACATTAGAATTTGTTTTTTTTATGTTCCAAATTCCGCAATCTAGAGATTCTGATCCTCGGGATTCAGTGTCTCGGGATTGCGGAATTTCAAGATTTAGTAGTGATCCCATATATATGTATATATATATCTATATATCTATATATATATATATATATATATATATATATATATATATATATATATATATATATATACATATAGACACATATATATGTGATATATAGATATAGCTATATATATAATATATATATCTATATATATATATATATATACATACACACACACACACACACACACACACACACACACACACACACACACACACACACACACACACACACACACACACACACACACACATAAATAAATTTTTTCCTACTGCTGAATGACTGCACTGCATGATATTTTTGAAAATACATCAGACATATCTATAGCTCAGATGGCTTAGTGGTAAATTGATGTGGCTTTGGTGTGCAGGGTCCTTGTTTTAAGACTTACAAGGGCTGATTATTTTACTGTCATCCTCAATAAATGGGGTAATGACAGGAATAAATGTGAGTTGATTTGTGCATTGTTGGACATCATTTTGACCAACAATGTTTTCATTTTTCACAAGAACTATTACTTACAGAAAGTTGGCATGGCTATGGGCACAGCTTGTGCCAATAGCTATGCCAACCTTTCCCTTGTACAATGGGAACAAACTCATGTATTATCTAATGCTAAATACAGTAAGCATACTAGCTGGTACACTAGATTTGTGGATGACATCTTTTTGCTTTGGAATGGTACTGATGCTGATTTAAATGAATTATTTGCTTATTTGAACAACACTACTACGTTCCTTAGGTTCACATCTAAGTATTCTGTACATGAGATTGATTTATTGGATGTTAAGGTTAGGAAAGATGATTTAATTCATATCAAAACCAGCCTATATAGGAAACCTGTTAGGAAGAACAACTACCTGCATAGCACATGTTTGCATCCTAACCATACCAAGCGGAATATCATTAAGGGTCAAGTCTACAGACCATGATATTGTACAACAATGACAGTGAACTGGCTAGTGCTCTACAACTATTGAAGATAGAATTTTTAGACAGGGGATATAATGCACACGATATAGATAAATGTATTAATGAAGGTTGAAGTAATAGAGATAGAAGGTGCAGACCTTATTTCTATGAAGAAGGGAGCATTGAACCAAATACTCAAATCATTAACAATAATATGACTAGCCATATCGAAGGGGTTATTAATAACACCCTAAGGATGCTGTTAACATTTGTTAGTAATATTAATTATGTCTGTATTCTTTCCACAATTAGTGATCTACAAGGCATTACTGGGCCTAAACCTAATTTTACATTTAGGAATAACAGAACATTAAAGAGTCATCTTTGCTATAGGAACAATACATTAACCACCAAGATTAGATCTGATAGATTGGGTACCTACATATGTAGAAACTGCACAGCCTGCAAGTATATTCACAGTGGTAGAAGCTTCGTCCATCCATTTAAGGGTTTCAGTTTTAGCAGCAGTCAATATGCTGATTGTACAACATCTAATGTAGTGTATCTTGCCTATTGCACAGTATGCTTTAGTTTCTACATAGGTAAGACTGACAGGCGGTTGAAAGAGAGAATATTGGAACACTACAGGGACATCAAGAATTGTAAAGAGAGTAGTGCTATAGCCATGCATAATAAGAAAGAGGGACCAGACCATAATTTTAAGTTGCTCGTTCTACAAGTCCTGCCAGAGAGAATGAGAGGGGGAATTTGTCGAATGACATGGAGGTTGCAGAACAAAAATAGATTATGTTGTTTAACGCAGATAAACCACCAGGTCTTAGCAATATGGTGTCCTTGAAACCGTTCTTAAAAGCTCATCCACTTAAACATTGACTGTTAGGATTTTAGAATTTTAATGTATAATTTTATTTATTGCATTTATGTTCTGTCATTATGACATACTAAGTTGTTTATGCATTTCTTATGTATATACATTTTTATATACATACATTTTTATCTACATATGTACATGTATATTTTTTATACATTTTTTCTAGATATTTACATACATAATTTTTTCTTTTTTATATATTTTTATACACACGTGCATACATATTTATACTTACATAGATACTATTATATTTCAACATGCTTTTTCATACACATACATATTATATTTTACATGGTGTTAGTGCACTATATATATTTATATCTATGTTACATGTTATAGTTTATGTTTTTAAAAATGTTTGCGTAGTAGGACATGGTTTTAACAATTTTAATATAGGTTCATGAATTGGTGCTGGGCTGGGCGGCCTTGTGGGCCATTTTGAGCCTAGCCTGTTGCCCCATGTGAGGATTGAATCCTGCATGTTATGTCTATAAGGTAAACACCTTAACCATTATGCCATTATTAACCATGACTCATATACATAATATGTGTTCTAATATTTATGAATTTTTGAACCAGATATATGCATATTCAAGATATACTAGAGTGGACCAGGGTAATGCATTTGTATTTAACATTGTATCTTTAAGACTTAATTGATAGCAGGTGCTTCTACTATATAAAGAATGAATTATTTTTGTGAGTTGCCTGATGAAGGGGCACATCCCTGAAAGTGCTTACCTGTTTTATAATAAACTTCCTAGCTGTGGTACAGTTGGTGTTTGTTTTCCTACTTCAACTACATTTATTATACTGCCAGGTGACATTCTACTCCTTTATATTTATTTGGTATGACTACTACAATCAGGATTGTTACTCATCAGCCTCGCAATGCAGCCTTTGCAACCTACTGGCATGGGTTTCTTGATTCGCAGCCCACTCAGCTGGAGCTATTATGAAAATAGAGAAACATTTATGCATACCTATCCATCACATACACAGGCTGGACTTCGGTAAACAGTTATTGCTATGAATACTTACACACTGCTGGGACATCACCCCTCTGTCTTGCTTCTTGTACCGACTGTTCCAAGAGCTCCCTCTTCCTCCATTTCAAGTCAGCATAGTGGTGCCAAACCTGGTCTCTAGTCCGAAGGATACCAATGGCACTGGTGTGATCACAGGTGAGACTTTCCCAGGCTTTCACTCTATATTGGGAGCCATGGTACTGTTCCTGCAGCAGTTTCATGTCATGTTTTTTTACCAGGAGTCCTACCATGACTTTGGACTCCTGTATGCCCCAGCGCTGTGCCCAAAAGTACATTCCCTCTCCAACACCTGCCATACTGCCTACAGTGGAGAGCTACAACTAGTTATGAGCTGTATTCTCACCTGCAGGGTTTAAATATGGCTGATTTCCCACCCTTTGCTGTGATTGGACATTTTTGAAAGTACTGAGCTAAGCTATGGGCAAACCTGCTTACCTATGGTTGGCAGTGCTTAAAGGGGCAGGTTCAGCATTGCTTACCAATGGGCAAATCCACTTAACTGGGCTACTCATTGCTTAGTATTCGTATGTACACAATGCTTACACCTGGTCAGTATAGCTGTGCAATGCTTAGTATTGCTTATGTTTTATTCTATTGGACTATCACCTGTATGGGATTGATTCATCATTCATTACATAATATAGATTTATTTACCTTCCATGACATCCCCCAATGTGCTGTAATTACATTTATTCTTGTGTGACTATACTGTATGGGGCACTTGCGTTTATATGGGGGTTTCACTACTTTATTACTCTGACAACACATATCTGGGCCTAATACACTACTGTGGTTGGGAAATATAAGTTACTTCCTACATAATTATACAGATAAATTAAAATTGTAATGTTTACACATACAAAACAGAAATGGCTTTATTGAGGCTCAAACCATGAATGACTACATGGAAGGCATATGCTCTAACCATGACACTATTGTACTTACATGTATCCTGGATGTCTATTAATATTTAACGTATAGTGCCATTTCAGCTGGGCTAAGCATAACTAAGCAGTGGTGGCTGGTGACTTCAAATCAAAGGGGGGCTGCAGGAGATAGCTGAATGGGTGGGGTCAATGGGAAGGGGTGTGGCCAACCAGAAAGGGGAGGGGCTATGTTGAAAACCACAAAAACTAACTTTAATTAAATATGCTGCCCTGGGTGCCAAACCCTCATTATGAGAGTTCAATCAAGACAAATGAAGTATAAAAGAATAAAAATATTTCAATGCATTGGCTGCATGATAGCTTACTTAATATCTAGATGGAAACAAAAAGGTTGTGAGGCATGAAAAAATAAATTACTTTTTAAATACATTACTGGAATGCCAGTCAAAATCAAGTATAAGAAAAACAAGCAGCACTCAACTCAAACCACTTCTCCTTGCACTGTAGTTCTAATTATAATTATATTAAAGTACCAAGTAACATGCTGAAAGTAACAATCTCTGTGATGCCCTCACTTGTAAAATGTTTCTTATCCAAAAAAGACCTGCTGCCTGACAACTATCTACTTGTTTCATGGGGAAAACATGATCAAAGTAAAAAATGAAAAGCAAACAAGAAACAAGCTCAAGATACATTGCTTAAATGATTACTGTACAGGTTATGGACCACACATGAATGACATTCTGTTTAGTTTATGGGTAAAGCCCACAGAGATCATTGGAAGTCTCCAACAAGTGTAATGAGCTTCTTAAAATAATGTAATCCTGTCTTTTATTACAAATACTGTCATATGCATTTCAATACCCAACTTTATACATTATCTAGTTAAGTATTCTCTGCATGGCAACAACAGAAAGGCTTTCAATGTTGGCAATTCTTTAACAGTATGCTTATTAAAGCTTACTTGCATGTTATGATCTCAGACAAGCTTACCTAATGGTCATTAAAGCATTGCTACTTAAAACACAGAGCAATAGGCACTTTCTGAGTAATAAGCATAAATCAACAGTACAAAAATATGACAGAAACCAGACCATTCTGCAAAATCAAGAACAGATGAAATGCCACTGTAGTACTTGTGTCTACCTTGGATGGGGGGAATACCCTGCACATTTACACTGCATAACTGCTCCTTGCCTTGCTTGGACACATCCAGAGTCACTACATGGGGGAGTGGGGTGCAACAAATATGTCACAATTTGAAATGTCTCTGGCTGACTGTGATGGCCCTGACACATTTGTCATACCTCTCAACCTCAGAGCAAGAAATCTGGACAAAGTCATACATAGAAGTGGGACAAAGGCCCAAAAATAAGGACAATTTTTAAATATTGCACTTATAAACTTAGAAAGATAATAGAATAGTAGGTCTTGCATTAGTATGAATTTTCTGAAGGATATGAAATCTGAAACTCAAATGTCTGTCATTATTTTCTAACTTCAGTCTTTAATGATTTACCAATAATTTTCCAAAGAAAAACACAATTTTATGAAAAATGGAACAAAAATGTGATGCAAAAATATAAAACAGCCACACAATACAGCTGGGAACCTGTCAAAGAAGGGATACTTGTTTAATATTAGTACTGCTAACTTGAGCAGCTGATAAAATAAAAGAATCTACATGCATTTCTGAAAAACAAGTAATCTATAACTCTGATTATTACAGTTATTTCTTAATTGTAAACCCTCCAAGTTTTCTTCCAAAATTGCAATTTTGCAGAGGGATTATTAGGGGAAGAGCAACATTTTGAGCCAAAGTCGGGGACAGTTGAGAGGTTTGGCTATGCCTAATTCTATAAAGCAATTTATTTGCTTGTACCTCTCAACCTGTTAATGCAATAAATCTGGACAAGGCCAAATATATCGGGGGAACATATAAACAGTACAAAAAATTGCTATTGTATAAAATGAGACAGTTGATAGAATAACAGATCTTACTTTAGCATGCATTTTTCTGAAGGTTATGAAGTCTGAAACTCAGTGTGTCATTATTTAGTGACTTAATTCATAAATGATTTTCCAGAAAACCACACATTTTATGAGGAACAAACCAAAAATAAGAAGCAAAAATCTATTCATTCTGTGAAAATCTGGACAGAAGGGAGGTATAGTTCAGCTGGAGCTGTCTTTGAGTTTGCCGCCCTTCCCCCTCACAAAATCATGGTCGAATGGAGCCCTCCCCCCTGCAACATTCCAATGATCCATTACTTGGCTATTTCACTCCATTTACCATAAACACTAATATGCATACTGCTTTACTTCTACGATCATTTGGATTTCATTTGAAAGTTTTATTTTGAATTTTACAGCACAAACACTAAGACATCTGCTAAACAAAGCAATGCAGTCTCACAATGAAAACAGGCTTAGCATTAAAACTTCTCTGCCCTTGAAACTCACATTCATTGAAACAGCATTGAAACCCACATTCAAAGAAAATACATTTTGCCAGTGGCAGATAAAGATTAACTTTGGGCTGTTTTCAAATTATAGGCCCCTTGCACATGAAACATACATGTGCTCTTTGATACACCTTCCTGATTGTACTAAATTATATTCCTTGTACAATACAGTACAGTTGTTAGACGGCATTTTAAATATATTGTTTTGAACATTTTTCCAGTAAACAATGAAACAAAATGCATGCACCAATGACAAAACTACCCAATTCAGAACATTTCCATCATAAAAGTCTACTCAACCTTCTACAGTCCACCAGTATCAGTAAATATGCACAATCTCCAAAGTAGTAAAAGTCATCTAAATAATTCCACATTAAAGAAATCTGTAACAATGAAGAGGTTGCTGCTAGCAAACACCTTTATATGTCATTGTTTATTCATCTACGAATAAAGTGCCTGTTGCCCTTGAGGAATACATTGCCTATGTTGCATGCATTAAAAAAAAGTGATAAGCTAGTAATATCGCAATAGGGACTGTATGGCAAACTGATAACAGGTTCATTGTACAACTCGAGGTATCTTTGCCAAAAAGGACTGCAGCATCCACCCACTTTACAACACAGTAGAGTATCAGCAATGCATCTATCTACTGTGGGAATAGAACCCACAGCCTTCTGCATCAAAAGCAAATACACTACCTGTTGTGCTATTAACAATGCAAGCAGACTCAGAATAAGGAGCACTAAAGTTTTGTTCCCCTGCAGCTCTCAGCTCCTTGTAAAATCTACTCGACACGCAGTTGTCTCTCTGAACTTTGCAGCACAAGAAATCTGGAAAAAGCCAAAATTTATTGGGGGGGGGGGTCAAAAGCCCAAAAACCAGGGACACCTTTTAAACATTGCTTGTATAATGCTGGAAAGTTGCTAGAATAAAATGCTGTGTTACCACCACACATTTCACTGCCACGTCTTTAACCCAGGGGACCCTGTGCAAAACAGTCAGAGAAACATACCACTATGCCAAATCAGCTGTTTTGTGAAAGACAGGAAGACGAACTTAAATGGCTACCATTTAGTGAATTCAGTTCTCACCATAGTTGTCAAACTCTTGGCACAAAACACCTGAACAAAGCCAATAATGGGGGAATACAGCCCCCAAGCATATTCATTGAATTCAGTTCTCACTATAGCTCTCAAACTCTTAGCAAAAAAACATGTGGACAAAGCCAGTAATGGGGGGGAATACAGCCCCCAAACATTCAATGAATTCAGTTCTCACCATAGATAACTCTCAACCTTAGCACAAAATACCTGGACGAAGCCAATAATGGGGGAAATACAGTCCCAAAAATAGGGACAAATTTCAAAAATCCATGTTATAAACTTAGACAACTGCTAGAATAAACAGCTGTGTGTTACCATGTACTTTCTGAAGAATATGAAGTCTGAAATTCAAATGCCTGTTATTTTTAAACATTTAACCAAGAAACTAGTCTAACTTGGAACAAAAGACAATTTTCAGCAGAGCAGGGAGAAATGCCAGACACATCTTTGTAAGATGGGAGGACATGAAGACAGCACACAGAGGGCACCCCAGCCAAGAATCAAACCAGATAACCTGTAGCTGTTAGGCAGCAATGCTACCAGTACACCATTGCACTACAGACTTTGCAAGGAAAAATGTAGATACAGAAACCACAGATTTTATGAGGAACAGAACAAATATGAGGCAAAAATCTGCAAATTGTTTTTACAAATGGTGGTGGATAGGGAATTCAGGTCCTTGCCACCTGCATCCAAGGTACAGGGTTCAAGCCTGAGTATCTCTATCCACCACTATTTGTTCTCTCTAGCCACTAGAATATTGTAACTGGGGCATTACACACACACACACACACACACACACACACACACACACACACACACACACACACACACACACACACCAGTATAATTCCTGTCACAAAGCCTTTACTAGCTGTAAATAAATGCCCTACCCGTTCATGAACAAAGCAAACCAGTGACCAAACACCTATCCAGTTTACATGAACAAAGCAAGCCCCCAATCCATCCAGCCAGCAACTGAATGAAACAAGCCCACAATCCAGCCAGCGACCACCTACCTGAAGCCTTTGTCCAGCAGTAATCCACGAACGAAGCCCGCACAATGAAAGTCCCGCGAGAGCAGCTCACCCCTCAGTCCTCCTCATTGGTTCTGCCTGCAGCTGAAGCAGTCCGGAGCTCCTCTGTTCTGTGTGGTTGTCACAGCAATGATTGCTGGGTACCTCTTTGCCTGTATCCGGTCTGCTGATAAAAGCAGTCTGAGGTCTCTAATGTGTCTGCGCATGCGCAGAGGAGTCGGGACTCGTGATTTTTTTTTCTTCCATTTTTGTTTTCTTGTTTTGCAGATTTTTCTTTTGTTTTTTCTAGGTGGGAGGGCTGCAGTCAGGCACGAGCCGCCCCTGTAGCTAAGCAATGGACACACCCACGCAGCTACACTTAAACTTTATTGCATATGTGAAAAAAGAAAGTAGAGATATTTATGGGGGGAGGTAGCGATATTCATGGAAGAACTGAACGTGAAAGTTAATAAAGAGGGAAGAAGTAATCAGAGCAGACTAGTCACAAGAGATGGCAAGAATGAGAGAGGAGCGTATAAGCACAATGTGTAGCCCAGATAGTAGAAAGTCATCTAGTTGGGTTAGACCACTAGCGCAATCAAACTTTTAAGAGGTGACTGTGGAGCTTTCCCTTAAAGATAAGTGTATTATTTATTTTCAGTAGGACAAGTACGGTATTCCATGTCTTAGAGATACAATTGATGTAGAAAGCATCCCCTGATGAGTTCTGGGATTTAGATGGTTGAGTTAGAAATTTATCTTTAGAGCAGAGAGGTTTGCTAGGTTTATACTGCTGCAAGACGGCATGCAGGGAAGTATGGAATGAGCAGTTTTTAGCTGAAAGAATTTAAGATAGTTTGGGAATTCTCTCCAATGTATTTCTAATAGTGCAAGGCAGCAATTTGACAGTTTTATTATGCATTGTTCAACCTTTCCTGGGAGGCTGTTGTGGAGGCTATTGAGGATAGGGGCAACATATAGAAGAGTTGGTAGGAGATAAGAATGCATTTGCTTTTATATCAGGGAAATATTTTCCTGTTTTTATACAGTTTAACTATTTGTGAGTTCTACCACAGGGGTTTAGTTTTGTACTTCTCATCATTCATCATTACTTTTATACTGAATAAGAAGTGAGCGAGATCAGATGAGGACTTCTGAGGGATGCAGGTGAGGATTACAAGGGAGTTAAAAAGAAAAGCTGTACTTAGCAGGATGAAATACAGCAGGCTACAACATAATATCTAAGGATCTTCATAAGAAAAGAAGCTTACATATCTTTAGTCCTTTAAGTCCATTATCTTTCTGCTATACCTTGTAGAGCAGCGTGTGACCTGGATGTCAAAGACATTAATAATCAATCACTGTGTGAGTTAATGATGTTTCACAAAAGTGTTGTATAAACTATGTGTACCATATGCAGTGATTTATTAATGTTTAATGCTAAATAGGTCTGACTTGGCATCTGTTTAACTGTGTAATGAAGACAACTACTGTTTAGTTCATTGCAAAGGTTTTAGCTTTGAGGGAGGAAGTGCATTCTGTAGGAAGTGTATTCTATAGAAGTGTATTCTACAGGAAATGCATTCTATCAATGTTGCAATTTGTAGGGGTATTTGATTTCCCAAAGGATATCATTATGCAGTTCTTCTAATTTAGTTTGATGCCATGGCTCTGACACCAGACATTAGTCTGCATCACACCTTTCTGCAGGATGTCAACATCATCTGGGGAGTCAAAGATTGCTACCAGTTTGCAGTCATCAGCAAACTTGGTCAGCCAAAGGCCATCTACCTTTGCCTTGACGTCTGAGAAGTATATCCCAAACAAGATGGGGCCTAACACTGAGCCCTGTGGTACGGATTTATGCATGATTTTGTGAGTTTATCTATAATACCTGAATGGGGTAATGTGTCAAATGCCTTAGCCAGGTCAAGGTAGGTGGTATGCACTGACACCCTCATCCATGGCCTTACTGACCTCTCAAGAAAGCCCACCAGACTGAGCAGGCAGGACCTGCCCTTGATGAAGCCAAACTGGGTTGGGTCCAGAGTCTGGAGATTCCCTATGTCATTGTTAATCAGGTCCATGATTATCCTTTCCATGCCCTTGCATATGAGGCGAGTCAGACTTATGGGTCGGTAGTTTCCTGGGTCCAGTGATGGTCCCCCTTGTGCAGTATGATGATTGTTGCTATCCTCCACTCTATTGGGACAAAGCCTGTCTGGAGACTGTGGTTAAACAGAGATCTGAGTGGGTCTTCTTTATCGTGTTCAAGTTATTTAATCAGCATCTTGTGACTCTGTCAGAGCCCACTGATGCTGTGTTTCTAGCTTTGGAGAAAACATCGATGCCTTCTTCCTTTTTGATATCAGGCAAAGGAATGATACAGGATATTTCATGAGGGGTGATCGGAGGTGATGAGGGGTGAAATATGAGCTGAATTTATCGGCCCGCAGGTTTACTATTTCTTCTGTCTGAGTATAGGTATTGCCATCTACAGCCACCTCAGCACATTGTTGAGTGTTTCCCTTAAGATCTTGGACATAACTGAAAAATATTTTGAGGTTATCCTTTGCTTGAAGGCTATTTTAGACTTGTATTTAGCTTTTGAAAACTTAATTAGTTCCTTGACTTACCTGTTGAGACTATTGAGGGATTTTTTTCTCTGTTGTGCACCCTCCTTTTTACTTCTAGACATTAATTTCGTCCTATATATAGCTATATGGCTATAGAGAACTCAGCACAGCTCCTCGTGGTGTCCAGCAGAGTTCCTAGAGCAGCAGAGACCAGAAAAGACAAACTTTCCAGATTCTAAGTATTTTTTTTCTGCATTTTCGACTTTTTAAGCCTTTCGATTGCTATTTCTGCCTCTTTTATACTGCTATTACCTTTTTTTACTGTTTTTTATAGCTTGAATTGTTTATTGCACTTGCTTGTTTAAGTTTTGCTTAAAAGTTAAACAACAGGCTAATACACTCAATTGTACTAGCTTTTGATAGCATTTAGTCGAAAAACACAGCATTTATTGTATTTTCTGCCTATCTGAAAAAAACTTGAAAAAAACAAAATAAATACTCTTGTTTTCCATACTTTTCTAATAGTTTGTTCCAGTGATCAGATTTTGCTGATCCCTGGGCTTTGTCTTGGTTCCTGTTTTCTCCATTTTCCTTGTTTGGTCAAGGGGTAGTTTCTTTACTCACTAGTGGGAGTAGGGAGTACTGAGCTGCCTATTTGTCCTCAGAGGAGTGGTTTAAGGCAGAAACTTGTAGTTTATTAGCCATTTTGGGTCATTTCCTGTCTTTTCCAGCCCCCTGCTATAAAGCACGCTTTAGCGCGCATTAGTGCGATTTAGCGCGATTTAGCGCGGAGTTGCCACTGTTGCACACTAGGGCAGCTCCGGTTAAGCAGGTTTAAACTATTCGGGCTACCTAAAGTCCACTCTTCAAATTTTCCCTTAAAACTACCTCCCTCGAACTATACTACTGATCTAATCAGCGTATCCTATAACTAAAAATATCCTCTCTACTTGACTCCAAGTAGACTATTCTCTATCTGTTAAACCTAGCACTTGCTCCTACAGTACTTATTACCTTGATACGGCACTCTTGTCATAGATAGTACCCCAAAAGGCAACCCCCCCATTTCTCGGTCACCCACGTCCCCCGGAATCTTTTTTAAAGTTTTTTGTCTATCCTTCTAGCATGTCGAGGGATCAGTTGCTAGTGTCCTCTCCTGCTCAGCTGGTGAACCTGGGAATATTAAGGCAATGTTACAATTGCCTCATGTACACAGACAACCCTCTCCTCCTCCCACAAAACACAAATACATGCGAGAGATGCAACTATACGGCCAAACTGGAGGCTGAGCTCTCTCAACATAGGACTGGCAAGACCAGTCAGGAGGAGAAGGTTACCACACACACTATAGACCCAGTCTCACATAGTACCATTACAACCTCAAATCATACACATAAACACACAAAGACATACTGAGGCTCTGATCAATAATCTACCAAAACAGCAGAGGCCACCAAAGCAGACACCCAAACAACCACCACCTCAGAACACAACACCTGCAACACATAGACCTCACAGTCAGAGTGTCAAACAGTCACAGCCCTTAAGGCCAAACACAATGCCAGACACACTAGTCATTGGTGACTCCATAGTCAGACACACTGACGTCCCGCTCACCAGACTGAGTAAGGAGAAGGTCACAGTAAGCTGCCTGTCAGGCGCTAGAATCCGCCACATAGCAAGCACTCAGGTCTCTCAACAGCAGGTACAAATATGACTCAGTCATTGTCCATGCTGGTGTAAACGACCTGAGATGTACCTCCTTGGACTACATGAAAAGAGACATTGAGGAGCTCTCTGATTATGTAGCCCAGGCAGGTATGACCCTGACCTTGAGCAGTATCCTACCTTCACCAAGAATGATGCCACAATACAGAGATAAGATGATCAGCTTTAACAATTGGCTTAAACACTGGTGTCATTCAAAGGGGATCCAGTGTCTGTCTGCCTGGGATGACATGCTGGACAAGCCACGCTGCTTCGCAAGGGCGGCTTGCACCTGTCACCCTGGGATTCGGATATTGGCAAAGGCTCTTGCCACCCCATAGTGCCTTTTTAGGCAAGGCTCAAATTCTAAACCTACCACCCTAGAACACAAAAAAGGGAAAAAACTAAGGGTAATGCTGCTCAATGCCAGAATTCTAAATCTCAAAATGCACGCACTCGAGGCCCTTCTCAGTATGGAGAACATCGATGTCTGTGCTGTGACAGAAACCTGGTTCAAGGCTCCTGAGAGCACCCCAGCGCTATCAGGTTTTACCTCATATCATGCATTCCAGCCCCAAAATCCGGACAATACCAAGAAAGGAGGGGGGTATCCATATTCATCAAGGACACCTACACCTCAAGACTGGTGGCAACGCACGATGCATCGGAGACCATCCAGGTGCAATTAACCATAGGCAAGACTGCTCTGCAAATTGTAGCATGTTACAGGCCACCCTCACAAACTCAAGAACCTCACATGGCCTTCCTGAAAACACTAGAGGGGATAAATGTATCACCAAACACCATCATACTAGGTGATTTCAATTACCCTAATATAGACTGGGAACACTACTCAAGCCCAAACACCCTAGCCCAAAAGTTCCTGGAATTCATAAACTCAAATGCCATGGAACAACTAGTCACCATCCCCACAAGAGGAGATAACATACTTGATCTCATCATCACGAACATGGGAGCACAATGTTCAACACCAGAAGTATACCCCTCACTGGTGAGATCAGATCACAAACTAATCTCGCTGGAGGTCCTCATCCCACCCCACCTGAAATAAAAAGACCACAGTAAAGAACTTCTCAAAAGCCGACTTCACACTTCTAAAGACTAGTGTGGTCTCCTTTAAGGCCCCGAGGCGGAAAACAGTACTCAAACCGCTGAATCACTTACAAATGCCTTCTACCAGCACCTGCAGGACTGCATGGATAAGGCAATCCCAAGCAAAACAAAGACTCTTTGTACCAAAGGCAAGCGTCAGTCTGGTGGACCCCAGCCATAAACAAACTCTACAACAAAAGGAGGAAGCTACTACAAGATAGAGCAAAATCCTTAAAAGGTAAGACACCCTTGATCACTAAAAGTAAAAACTAAGAGCTCTCATAAAATCATCCAAAGCAAATTTCGAGAGAAAAATAGCTAAAGACTCAAAAGACAATCATAAGGCCTTCTTTAGCTATGTTAGAAACCTGGGAGGAAACTCCCAGATATGCTCAGAACTAGTTCAAAATGATGTGAAGATTACTGATCCTACAGACATTGCCAACATACTGGCTGACAGGTTCAGTGCAAACTCCCCTCCCCCCCAAAAGGAGAGATATCTATACCAAACGATTGCAGCCCCCCAAACATCTCCAGCGCCCAAGTGAGAACTGCTCTCTCCAAAGCAAAAAACACAGCATCCATGGGACCTGATGGTGTCCTGGCTGTGTGCTCCACGAACTCAATGAGGAATTAAACCCACAGCTAGGACAGCTGTTTAATCAAAGTCTTACCTCTGGATACGTACCCAGGGAGTGGTGCACTGCAACTGTGGTCCCACTTCACAAAGGCGGTGCCTCCACCGACCCTGGAAATTACCGGCCCATTAGCTTGACAAGCCTTATCTGCAAAGCCATGGAGAGGATCATAATGGACCTCATAAATAAAGACATAGGGAATTTGCAGACTCTGGATCCAACCCAGTTTGGCTTTGTCAAAGGCAGATCATGCCTTTTAAACTTGGTTGACTTTTTGAAACAGTCACCAAAGCCATTGATGAGGAAAGGCAGTCCATACAGCCTACCTCGATCTGGCTAAAGCCTTGATACAATACCCCACTCGGGTATCATTGAAAAACTCATCAGCTTAAATGTCAACCCATACATCACAAGATGGGTTGCAAACTGGCTGAGTGACAGAACCCACAGAGTCAGAGTTGCTGGCGCCATGTCAGACTCAAAGCCTGTCACAAGTGGTGTCCCACAGGGCTCAGTCCTGGGCCCACTCTTGTTTGGCATCTACTTTTCCAAGTACAAGCAAACACAGGAGGGTTATGGCTGACAAAGTTTGCAGATGACTGCAAACTGGCCATAGTAGAAAACACATCTGACACAGATATCCTTCAGAAGGGTCTCACAGAAGCGGATAACTGGTGCCAGAGCCACGGCCTAAAGTTAAATGCCAAAAATGCATAGTCATACCCTTCGGGAAAAACAAGGTTACCCCTAGCTACCAAATAGGTGGCAATCCACTGAGCACAGAAGAAGTTATCAGGGACCTGGGGACCCAGGTTGATAGTAGTCTGTCATTCGACACCCATGTAGCTAAAGTAGTTAGGAAGACCTTCTACATTGCCCACCTTATCATGAAGGGATTCTCATCTAGATCAAGGGAGGTCATAGTCTCCCTTTACTCATCACTCATCAGACCAATGATTGAGTACAATGCCCCATTCAGAATGTATCTGACCCGACACTTGCAGCAGCTGGAGAGGCCACAAAGTTCCTCACCAAAAGGATAAAGGGTCTCAAAAATCTGTCCTATGCTGCCCGACTGAAAGAACTCCAGCTCTATTCAGTCGCACGCTGCTCAGAGGTGACCTTTGCCTAACATACAAGGCCATGTCAAACCCAGATTTGATGAATATGCTTCACCTCAAAAATCTAGATCCATCAGAGCCACAAGGCGGAGACTTAAACCTCGACACGGCTATTAATAGGACGTGCTGGAGGGATAGATTCATCACCCAAAGACTCCCTATGCTGTGGAACAAAATCCCGGTACATGTGAGGCAGAGCACCTCGCTGGCCTTGTTCAAGAGAAATCTTGACCAATGGATGGGAGATCGCAGATATACCCCAGGGATTACCTCAGTGTCACTGCTCGACAGAGGCACAGCAAAATAATGGGTATAGTTCCCCATACTAAAGGGGTGGCGTAAGCCACAAAACAATGGGCTAGGCTTGTAAATGCCCTCGGGCAGATAGCCTAGTATGACCCTATGAACCTATGAACCTATGAACCTTCTGTTGTCTAGTCTGTTTATGTCAGGGGTCCACCAGGGTGACTTGTTTTTTGGCTGGACCTGGGTTTAGTTTGGTCAGGTACTGCCATTTCTATGCCATTGTTTAAGTGGTTGTACAGGGCATTAGTGTGTACTTCTGTATAGGCTTCCATGTTTTGGGGAGGTAAGGGAAGCTTTAGCATTACCTATGCTATCACTTAATAGAAGTAAACTTGCCTTGGAAAAATTCTTTAGGGTTTTAGGTTAGGATGGAGGTTCTACTATTACATTTATTTCAAAGGAGACTAATTTATGATCCAATCTTATCAATAAGGACACCAAGTTGGCTGTGAATGTGCAACTCTCCCCCATGTTTATGAATACTTTGTCAAGGATCTTTGAGGTCCTAGTGGGAGTGCAGACCAGCTGTTCCAGAGCATTTGCACTGGCAAAGTCCAGGAATTTCTAAGCCTGCATGTTTGTGGCCATATGTGTTTCCTAGTTTGTGGAGGGACAGTTAGAATGACTCATAAGAAGTGTGTTAGGCTGAATGGTAAGTGATTCTAGTAACTACAGTTATGCGGAATGGTTTTCATATTTTATGATTAGGGACCTGCAGCTATCAATGATACTGTAGAGGACTTGCCTAGGGTCGGCTAGACATGGAGTGAATCATCCTGCTTGACCAGTCTTGAGGTGTGACTGTTTTTCATTTAAAATGAAAACACCTCCTCTTTTTTTCTTTTCCAGAGGGTGGTCTGAATATGTCATAGGCATTGTAGCCTTGCACTTTCAGGGTGCTTTCAGCAGCCTTGAACCACATATCTGTAACTGTACAGACATTAGCATTCACCAGAGTAAGGAGAACTTCCATGGAGTGTATTTTCTTGTTAAGAGTCCTAGCATTGTGCAGCAGTACCTTCAGCTTGCCATTGGAATAATTTGTTACATTGGTAGGTTGGTTGGTTTAGCACTGCCTAAAAAAGGCACTATGGGAGTGGCTAATGCCTTGGTCAGTATTTGAAAGCCTAGTGGGAATAAGTGCAGACCATCTCTGGCAAAGTAGCATGATCTGTTGATCATGTTATCCCAGGCAGACAAATATTGGATCCCCTTGGAATGACACCAGTAGCTAAGCCAATTATTGAACTCAATCAATTTCTGTTTGTATTATGGTATCATTCTTGGTCAGGGTAGAATGCTGATCAATGTGAGGTTCACAGCTGCCTGTGACACATATTCAGAGAGGTCCATCACGTCTCTCTTCATATAGTCCAGGAAGGTACATCTCAGGTCATTCACACCCACATGGACTATGACTGGGTCATATTGCTACTTGTTGTTGAGTGACTTGAGTGCCTTCATGATCTTGCAAATCCTGGACCCTGACAGGCAACTGACTGTAACCCTCTCTTTATCCAACCTGATGAGAAGGGCATCTGTATGTCTCACAATGGAGTCTCCAGTGAGCAAGATGTTGGAAAGTGTGGTGTTTCGCTTTAGGGGCTTGCTTGTGGAGACACTGCAGTGTACATTTTTATGTGTAGTGGTTGGTGTTTTCTTTGTTTTGTTTGCATGTACTCTCTGATGGCAACATATGGGAGGCCTCTGTGGTTTTGGTAAGTTACTTGTGGGTGACTCCGCATATGTGGGTTTATGTGTCAAGACCTTATTTACTGAGGGAAATTATGTGTGTGTGCTGACAACCTGCTTGTCATTTGATTTGTCAGTATGTGAAAGTTGTCTCTCAAATTCCATAGTGTAACTACATCTCTCATATCCTGTTTTTGTTTGTTTCAGAATTTAAGTTGTTGTCAGTATATATGAAACAACTGCAATATTTCCTCAGGATGCCCATGTCCAGCAGACTGGCCACAGCGACAGCAGGAATGTGCCTATCCATGGCTTCAGTTTTTTTTTTTTTTTACTATGGGTGTAACCAGGGAGAAGAGTGGGTAGATTTGATTGGACTGAGATGATAGCACACAGCTGAAGAATGGGTGTTGTAGTCAGGGTAAACTGCAGCCATCCAAACAGGTGATGTTGACCTGCAAGCAACTCACATGGTTCTAGAGCAGCAGGGAGATGGGGAAGGTAGCAGAGATAGTTATTCTCAGGGAGATTGTAATTTGAAAGCATTTGTGTCTCTAGAGGGCACTAATCACTGCTGTGAGCAGAACAGCCTATTACAAACACTGGGCTAGTATAGCATCAGAAAAACAAGTCTTACAACAGCAAGGCCTACAGACTAATAAGGAAAACATACAATAAGCGTGTTTAGCCAGTAGCCCTCAACTCAGATAGGTTTGCTACAGCACACATCTGCCACAAGAGTGTAGTCAGAAAAACCTTGTAACATAAAAATGCTGTTTGTAGAGTTCAAGTGCAGGGATATCACACAATCTAGATACTAGGGTCCTGTAAAACTAGCAGACACAATATAATTAAATACTACAGCAGCAATGGAAATAGTTCAGATTTGAAACACTACTAAAGTGCAAGAAACGTAACAAATAATACAGAATAATTATAAAATACATTAAAAATAATCAGCAGATGTACAGAATGACACTTATTTTCATTCTTTTTGCAGCTGATAGCTTTAGATGCAGCAGATTCTCTGTAACTCTCAGGTGAAGTGGCCAAACCAAGAGCAGCTCTGAGGAACCGAGCACAAACCCACACAAACACTGGGCTTATACTGAATCAGAAAAACAAATTTTACGCAAGCAAGGCCTACAGACCAATCAGGAAAACAGATAATAAGCTTTCAGTCAGCACCCCTCAACTCAGATAGGTTTGCTACAGCACACATCTGCCACAGGAGTGTAGTCAGAAAAACCTCTTAACATAAAAATGCTGTTTTTAGAGCCCAAGTGCAGGGAAACCACACAATCTAGACACTGGAGTCCTGTAAAACTAGTAGACACAATGTAATTAAGTACTACAGCAGCAGTGGAAACAGTTCATCTTTGAAACTCTGCTGAAGTGCGAGAAACGTAACAAATAATACAGGATTCTTATGAAATACAGTAAAACATAATCAGCAGAAGTGCAAAATTATATTTATTTTCATTCTTTTACCAGCAGATGATTTTATACACAGCAGATTCTCTGTAACTCAATTTCTTTGCTCAAGAATCAGGGACAAAGTGAAAACTAATAGGGGAACAAACACCCCAAATCATAAACAATTCTTAAATTTTACTCTTGATTCACTTAAAAAATTAAAAGAATAATAGGTTTAGCATCAATGGGTATTTCTGCACAATAATAATCATTAATCTCTAAAGTTTGGCCAGACCAGTTGCTAAGGTGGGTTGAAGGGGCTGGCTGCCCTAGGTGCAAGGTGTTAACGAACACAACTGGCAATGCCAATCAGGCAGAGGTGGAACACTTACATTCATCCAGTGTCACAATTTGGTACTAATTTTTATTTATTTGAACAACTACAGCTGTCAGTTGTTTCAATAAATGAAAGAGTAATGAAGGAGTATTAAAAGTCCGAACTTCTGTTTCATCTCGTCTATGCTACCCTTTTCCACCTCTCAAAAGTCAAACGCATTACAAACTTTTTTTTTACTTCTTCCCATGTGCCGTGCAGAAATGTGCCTCACTGCAAATTCTCAGGCTTCTCAGCAGTTCAGTTAGAGGTCGCGAGCAACTCAGACTTCTGCATTCACAGTATCCAATTTTCAGGCAAATGCTCATGAAGAAAGACATTCCTGGATGTTGTACCTTTTCTCAACCCCCAACAACCTCTGACACCACAGAATATATAACTTCTAATACCATATAAAGTAAAAGAAGGATACAAGTTATTTTCCTGACATCCAACAGAGTTTATTACGTCATCTGTACAAAAGTCTAATAGACCAGAGCACAGGATTATCTTACATCTTGGTACTCTGTAAGGAAAATATACTATTAACTTAAAAATACAGTATTATGTATTACTCAGAAGACACTGGGAGAAGCTCAGTTGCACAACTCTAATTATGTTTTACTGGAGCTTAACAATCTAAGCTTTGGAAGGTAAGAAAAAACTGAAATACATGAAATGAAAGAACATTCTGGATATGAAAAGATTAGGCAAATTCTGATCAAGTAGCATCACCTTCTAAACTCAGTCTGAAAGCAGTAGCAGAAGTAACAACCAAGTTGCTGTAATAAAAAAGCTAAGAAATCACTCCACTGGTCACCCGCAAATAAAATATAAAAGGTCCGTTTTATTAAGCGCTTTTCATCTCTCCTTATAGGGAGACTTCTTCAGATAACAGACATGTACAAATGCAAAGTTTAAATAAAAGTGTCATCAGTCATGTGACACTTAACACACACCTCCATTTAAAAACACCCTTCCCTATAACATCCACATATTGTTAACTGCGACATTTATTTCAATAATTTACGAATAATACCTTAACTATACTCTTACTAAAATATTTTGCTTAAAATTCATGATCAACATTCTTATTTATTCTATGTATATTTTTATTTTTAATGACTTCATTCTAATAAAAATTAGAATATTAAAATGTTAAGATAATTTATCCTGACCCATTCTATCTGCATAACAGAACCTTACAACCAGAGGGTATGAGCACACTTCCACCTTTCATGAGCCTACCTCTCTAGGTTTTTCAATTTAAGAATACACAGGATAGAATACGCTTCATTCAGTCCTGGAAAATGGCAGGCATCTGTACGAAGCTGCCACCTCAATTCAAGTTTCTCTAACATTAATGAATTAGGACCCCCTTTTCCATTTAAATTCACAGTCAATAGCCCTAAATTTAAAATTATGATCTGGGAATGCTTCAACATGTCTAGCTAGGGCACTTTTTTTTTCATTCTAGAAATGTAATATAAATGCTCATATATATATATATATATATATATATATATATATATATATATATATGAGCATTTAATTAAATATAAATGCTTATTACATATAAATGCTTTCCTTTAACCAGCGGTCCATTTTTCCAATATAGAAAGCCGGACAGTGTTGGCACTGAGCCATGTACACTACCGCTCTACTCTGACAGTTGAACTTATATTTGGTCACATATTTCTCCTCTCTCAACGTGAAGCATTGGCCAACCTCCATGTGTTTGCAAAAGTTGCATATATAACATTTGCCCATACCTGTTTGTGTACTTACACCTTTTGCCTTGTACTGTAATATGTTTTTCAGGTTTTGCCCTTGTTGGAACACTATTCTTGGTGCTTCACAGAATTTATGCCTGAGAACGTTGTCATTCATAATTAATGACCAATTTTTGTTAATAAGGGAGTATAAAGCTGGAACATTGACACTATATCTAGTAATGAGGGCTGTAGTACTGTATTATCTCATCCTTGGTACCATACTCATGTCACCCATATTGTCACCTCCTATCGTACCCTTAATACTCAAAATTGGGTTTGTAAAAACCACCAGCCCTCTTGTCCTGAACTTCTCTGATCAACTTGTTGATTAATTGTTCCGGATAACATCTTACCCTAAACATGTTCCTCAGGTTATTGCATTCCAACACAAATTCATCATCACTGGTCACCATCCGGGCAGCTCTTACTAATTGCCCCTTGACTACTGAACATTTTTGATGTAATGGATGACAACTAGTAAAGTGAAGAAATGTGTTGGAATATGTTTCCTTCCGGAAAATTTGTGCACAATAACTGTTGGTAATGCTGTCTTTCCTAAGGTTTACATCCAAGTAGGCTATTGATTCAGTGCTGAAAGTAAATGTGAATGTAAAAAACTGGGTTGTATTGTTAAAATAAGTAACCATATCTATTGCTTGTTTTTCGTCCCCATTATAAATCATAAAAATATCATCCAAGAACCTAGTGTAATGGATAGTCCGGTTGGCGATCTCCTCATTGTTTCTCACAAAATGCCACTCCCAATATGCCATTACTAAGTTCGCTAGGCTGGCACCACATGGTGAACCCATGGCTATCCCAACTTTCTGCAAGTAATATTTGTTGTTGAAAGTTATGAAATTCTGTGTTAGCAAAAGATGTAAGTACACGAACAGGTATGGGTAAATGTAATATGTGCAACTTTTGCAAACACATGGAGGTTGGCCAATGCTTCATGTTGAGGGAACAAAAATATGTGATCAAATATAGGTTCAACTATATAGGTTAAACAATTCCAAAGACATGCATCTGGAGCGTTTCTCCCCAGGCCTCCTCTGAAGACAGGCTCTGTGGAACCTAGTCGGACATTCCCGGTCAACAAATGTTAAATAAATAAATAAATAAAATAAATAAACTGTCAGAGTAGAGTGGTAGTGTACATGGCTCAGTGCCAACACTGTCCAGCTTTCTATATTGGAAAAACAAACTGCAGGTTAAAGAAAAGAGTATATGAGCATTTATATTACATTTCTAGAATGAAAAAAGAAAGTGCCCTAGCTAGACATGTTGAAGCATTCCCAGATCATACTTTTAAATTTAGGGCTATTGACTGTGTGAATTTAAATGGAAGAGGTGGTCCTAATTCATTAATGCTGGAGAAACTTGAATTGAGGTGGCAGCTTCTTACAGACGCCTGCCGTTTTCCAGGACTGAATGAAGTGTATTCTATCCTGTGTATTCTTAAATTGAAAAACCTAGAGAGGTAGGCTCATGAAAGGTGGAAGCGTGTTCATACCCTCTGGTTGTAAGGTTCTGTTATGCAGATAGAATGGGTTAGGATAAATTATCTTAATATTTTAATATTCTAATTTTTATTAGAATGAAGTCATTAAAAATAAAAATATACATAGAATAAGTAAGAATATTGATCATGAATTTTAAGCTAAATCTTTTAGTAAGAGTATATTTAAGGTATTATTAATAAATTATTGAAATAAAAGTCACAGTTAACAATATGTGGATGTTATAGGGAAGGGTGTTTTTAAATGGAGGTGTGTATTAAGTGTCACATGACTGATGACTCTTTTATTTAAACTTTGCATTTGTACATGTCTGTTATCTGAAGAAGTCTCCCCATAAGGAGAGATGAAAAGCGCTTAATAAAACGGACCTTTTATATTTTATTTGTGGGTGACCAGTGGAGTGATTTCCTAGCTTTTTTATCCAGTTTGTGTTTTTTGGCTTTTCTGGTGTTTACAAGTTGCTGTAATGTCCTAACATGACACTGAGTCATGCTGGCTAGGGCAGAAGTGTCATTTTTAGAGGTGATGAGGTAATAGAGGAAGTTAAAGGGTCTGATCAAAGTAAAAAAAATAAGGCAATGACTGGTGGCATTAAATGTAATTTAACTAGCTCTGCAGCAAAACGGCCAAACCAGTCAGTCTGCAGAAATGCCTCAGAACATTTATCCAGATAAATCACTTAAAAGTGCAAACCATTCCTGCCAGGTCACCAAACCCAGGGGGAAATACTGACAAGCTTGGAAATAAAATCAGGTGTGCTATAGTTAGTTCAAATATACAGTACTCATGCTGAAATGAAATGTCCTTTAAAATATCATGCTATGAACCCTCTTGAGTAAGTCATACATCATAAAACCTGGATATGGTTTTGAGAATTTCTGGTCAAAGCCTATTTATTTGGGATGAATAGACTGAGAAAGATTGCAGACACAGCTTCATTTGGGGTGAGGCAATACCACACAGACACACACACACACACACACACACACACACACACACACACACACACACACACACACACACACTGAGGGGGGAGATCCTGTGCTCACCCTAACATGCAAATTCTGAAGTCACCTCAGAATAAGTTGCAGCTTTTGACTCAAGAAATCAGTTTTTGGTCTGTTTAAAGTGTATAAACAAGTGCTCAACAGCATAGGTCTCACCCAAAGCTATATTTCCTTGCATGGACACTTCTGATGCTCCAGGGATTCTGTGAATTATTCCTTGGCTTATTTCCCTCCTGCCAAATACCAATCTGCCACAGCTTGCTTGGAAAATAAAATTGTTGCTACTTTGTGGTATGCTTCGGAAGAAGGTCACCTTCCTTAGATTTTTGGATGTCTGTGTCCATCTAGACTGTCATTTGAGGTGAGGAGGTGCATGGATCAAAGGCTTAGCTTGTTTGGGCAGATGCAATTGGTCATTATTTTACTTCTGCATGTTAAATTCTGCAAATGAATCGATGATATGATAAAGTAGAAAACTTCGCTAGGACTACTTAATCAAACTCTAAATTCCTATAGCTAGGCTATTTGGACAACAGACAAACAGAACTTGGGACGGATGTACCTTTATTGGAAGTTTGTATGATTTGCATTAAACCCATCAGTCTTCACTTATAAATTATAAAAGGAGAATACAGCAGTACACCATCTTAATGTAAGTGCTCATGTTTAAGGCGATGTACAAAGCACAACGCCAAAGTTAATAGTAAAACCCTGTTTGAAAACTTCTCAAGGCCTAGACAGGAAGACAGCAGCATTTCACATTATATGATTGTTACATTAACCCCACCTTTTCCTTCTCTTTTCCTTGATTTAAGTCTTTCTTAATGAAACATAACCTTTGTTCCCAATTTCAACCCTTTGTAAGAATCATTTGATTTTGCCTTAGTATAATTTAATTAGAAATTATTTTCTATATGTCTGTTATATAATATAGTAACATCCAGAGTGCCCTTTGACTTTCAAATGGCAACCTTTCTGTATTCTAGCATGTGATCCTTACATAGCAAAGAAAAGAATATTATCTAGAATAATCTGAACAAAGTATGTCCTGATTTTTTAGTCTACACACACCCAATTTTACAATATAGTACAGCAGTGACTTCTGCAGAACTTATTTTATTTATTTATTTTATTTTCCATTTATGTACCAAGTTAGTCTGACTAGACACAAGGTGACCGTTACAAGCAGAGGCCCAGGGAGAAAAGCTCCAGATACATAGTAAAAAAATATAAAAAATAATAAAAATGATAAAAAATTATATAAATATAGCTATTTTGTACAAAGAGCATAGAACATATAAAAAGGTTAAAATCAGAGTTTTACAAATGATGCAGCATACAGTGGTTAGAATATTGAGAAACAATTAAACAAGCTGTTATACAACAAATATATAACTGCTTGAACATAAATTCAAAAAGAAGTTTCCACAGACAAACAGGGTCATAAACTAGAAATCATAACTACAAAAGGAGGCCTAAACACCTGGTTCACAGTACTATGCACTAAGTGAAACTACACAGTGCACCTGTGATCTAGGGATGTTGAAAGTCAGGAAAAGGTGAAATTAGTCTGGTTCTGTACAGGAACATATCCAAGTTTTGAATAGGAGATCTTTTAGTAGGGAGTGGAAATCCATTACAGATCTGACAACATGGTCTTTGGTAACTGCCATTATCCTGACATAATTTAGAAAATATACCCAAGAAGGAATCTGGAATAAAGGTATAATCTAGACTGGCTTTGCCTCTCAGTCAGACTCAAATATATTTTAATGATATCTTAGGCTAAGGACATGATATTTTAAGTGATCACTTTTCTGACATGTTT
Organism: Protopterus annectens; assembly: GCF_019279795.1. Classification (NCBI taxonomy): domain Eukaryota; kingdom Metazoa; phylum Chordata; order Ceratodontiformes; family Protopteridae; genus Protopterus; species Protopterus annectens. The sequence continues at coordinate 438,774,297 of NC_056729.1, read as the reverse complement.
ATCAGTACTTACGTTTTTACAATAAGATAATGCCTGTCTACTCCATACTACATACAACTTCAACTATTATACCATCACTTGCGGATACAGTAAGTATCCAACTGTAGTCAGTTGGGAGGTATTTATTTCTGTGGGTAATTCTTTTTGATTTACTGACGTTCAGTCCAAGTCCACAGGAGCTAGTTGTACCTGCAATAATGAAACATTAGTCCAAAAGCTAATACATACGTTGGCAAGGTCAGGGCTACTAAAGAGAATGATATAATCCTTAGCGGTCTGCAGAAGAGAGCCTCTTTGTGGTGTTGTTGCATATGGCTAATATAGGTGGAGAAACAAAGTAGCCAACCAGAGATCCATGCAGTATGTTAGGTATAACATTTACATGTTAAAAGGAAACATTGTACCAGTCACAGTTTGAATTCTTCTCTGGGAAATTGCAAAATTGTTGCAACTCAGAATCTGGGAAATCATAGCACCTCATCCATGGAAGAATAACCCCATGTACTCCAGAAGGAGGTACTTTTGGGTACATTGCAGGTGTTGATAAGGGCAGTCTATGTAAACATTAAAGACTGAAGCAATACTACTTTCATGAAATTTACCTGTACCCTTACAAAGGAAAGGGGTGCATTCCAGTCACAATATTAAAAACTCAAAATGTTTGGAGAAATTAAAGAAGAATAATGAATGACTCACTATACTGGGGGGTCTAATAGAAACAAACAATAGGAACTCCCTGCTATGATATGACAATGCAGTGTGTGACAAAGAAGAATAAGCCATGTTGTGTGCAACAGACAGTTTGATTAGCCCATTGAGTTTTTCATTACTCAGACATCGACAGACCGACTTGTAAACAGGAATTGCTACGGGTTGTTTCTGTACTTTCGTTACTATGATTTACTGGATAGTAGTACTGACTAGGTTTTGGACAGTACTGCTGACTACATTTTGGAGAGTACTACTACTGACTAGGTACTGGAGAGTACTGTTACTGACTTGGTATAGGAGAGTACGGCTTACTACATTTTGGAGAGTCCTGTTACTGACTTGGTATAGGAGAGAACTGTTACTGACTTGGTTTTGAAGAGTACTGCTGACTAGGTATTGGAGAGTACTGTTACTGACTAGGTATTGGAGAGTACTGTTACTGACTTGGTATTGCAGAGTACTGTTACTGACTAGGTATTGGAGAATACTTTTGACTACATTGTTTACATATTTCACTATAGACTCAGCAGATAAATGAAACAACTGCAACGGCATGGAATCCTTTACTTGCTGAGCCTCTGCTCTTAATTGCTTCCAAGAATGTCTTTATCATGAACAAGTGCTGCACGCCAGAGCAGTTCCACAGAATAAATAAGTGGTCAATGAAGATGGGCAGCACAATGCCAGCTGTCAAGAATGTACAGTGTAATGTAGTGAATATGCAGACAGCTGCACTTAATGTCTCAAATCTTTTTTTATCTATCTGTCTATCTGAAATCCATTACAGATATACATATACATGCCTATAGATATGCAAATATTCTCATATGTAACTATGACATAATGGTTAATTAAGGTGCTTATCTTAAAGACACAATGTGCAGGGTTTGATTCTCACATGGGGTAACTGGCTAGGGTTCAAATGGTCCAAAAAGGGCAGTTAGCCTAGTACTAACATATGAGCCTATATGTTATATGTTCACACACACACACACACACACACACACACACACACACACACACACACACACACTCACACACACACACACACATACACATATCCTTTGGATAAGACATTAAACTGAGGTCTCATTTGGCTGAAACTGGTTAGCTCGAGTGGGTGTAAAAGATCCTACAGCACCTATTGAAAAGAGTAGGGGAAGTTCCTTGATTCCTTCACCAGATTTCCTTGAAAAGAGGCCACTAGCCTAGTGAGGCAAACCCAGTTAACAAAATAAAATAAATGAACGAACATATACGCACACCCATATATATATATATATATATATATATATATATATATATATATATATATATATATATATATATATATATATATATATGTGTGTGTGTGTACACACAAACACACACACACACACACACACACATATATATATATATATATATATATATATATATATATATATGTGTCTACTTCTGTTCTACGAAAACACGTTTTTTCGAAGAGCAGAAGTACGAACCCATTTCAGGCAAAGTGCACTTAATCAAAAGTGCACTTTCGCGAACACTGGTTCACTGAGCGAGAAATAAAAAACAAAAACTACTGCAAAAGTGCTTTTGCAGGGGGTAGAGTGGGGATAGGGAAATATACCTGTATCCCTACTGTAGTGCGATCTCGGAGTTAATATATATAAGTAGCTGGGGTGTGGGGGTGCAGGGGGGCTTGCCCCCCTGCAAAAGCGTGGTTGCAGTGTTTTGTGTTTGTAGACCCATATGCATATGTGTGTATCTGTATAAATACAAAAATATAGACAAAAAGAGACAGAAATAAAAAGAAATATATATACACATATCTATTTATGTATATCCATCTAGCTATATCTTTATACATAAAGATATGTGCGTGTATATATATGTGTGTGTGTGTGTGTGTGTGTGTGTGTGTGTGTGTGTGTGTGTGTGTGTGTGTGTGTGTGTGTGTGTGTATATATATATATATAAAAATATATATATATATATATATATATATATATATATATATATATATATATATGTATGTATATATATATGAATATATATATATATATATATATATATATATATATATATGGGTCCCTATCAGTTAGTCGAGTTTTCAGAAACTTGGAATTCATATGGTCAAGACCATATGATCAAGTTTTTGAAAACCTGAAGCTTTTGAATGGAGATTGCGGTACAGTGTGGATTGGAAAATTTCTCCTTTTACTCACTGCAGTGCGATCACAGAGTTGGTATATATAATTTAAAGGGGGTGCAGGGGGCTTGTCCCCCTGCAAAAATGAAAAAAATAAAGTAGATTTTTGTGGGGTTTTTGTGCTTTTTTTTTTTAAGTTCAAGTTTTCGGAAGCTTGATGATATGGTCTCAACTGTATGAATTTCAAGTTTCTGAAAACTCTATCTGACATAGACCCATACATATATATATATATATATATATATATATATATACACACACACACACACACACACACACACACACACACATATATATATATATATATATATATATATATATATATATATAATACATATACATTAGTCTACTATGGATGACACTAGCGAACAAAACAAATAAAAGTCAACACACAGCAGATAAAGTCAAAACATTGAAAATGAGCAACTTCACCATACAAACCTACATACACCAACTCCATGACTATACTATCCACTGTAACACAGTCTGCCACAAACATATATCATCATTTTGTGATTACTTGAACATTCGATCTGTTGTGCTGTGGCTCTGTCACTTCAATCAATTAAGCATTCGGAATGTTGAAAGGAACCCATGTCTATGTATGCATGAATGTATGTGTATATGGGTATAATCACACACACACACACACACACACACACACACACACACACACACACACACACACACACACACACACACATAGATGCATGCATGCATGCATGTGTGTGTGTGTGTGTGTGTGTTTGTGTGTGTGTATGTGTATGTGTTAGTATATCTCCTCCTCTCTCTCTCTCTCTCTCTATATATATATATATATATATAAATGTTAACATGAATAATGTCAACTAAAAATAATTTAAAAAATGTTGAGAGAGAAATGTACATGCTCTGAGAAATAACCTCAGAGCATGCAACTTGAAAACAATCTTTTTTGCAGAGGGACATGCTCCCACCCTACCCCCACAACCTCCACCCTTCCGCTAATTATATATTCTAACTCCTACATCACACAGTGATGTGGAAAAATTCCTCAGTACTGCAACAGACAAAGTATGTCGACAAAAGAGATGTTGACATTAATCGCAGTCATCTGGATTAAAGGAATCTATACATGTATACCACATGTATGTACGTGTGTGTGTGTGTGTGTGTGTGTGTGTGTGTGTGTGTGTGTGTGTGTGTGTACATACATCACAGTAGTACTGGAAAACCCTGCACAATATTACTGAAGTCTCTGTTATTTTACGTTGTAACTTGTAGATCTAGATGATAGTGTTTATAACTTTAAGAAGGTGGTTTTACATTATTAAAAATGGCGGATGGCACAGTCTGTATTACTGGAGTAGAAGGAACATGTATATTGTAAGTCAAACGAGGGTTAGGTTAAGGTTATGTCTGAGTGGTATGTTAATTAGTTGGAAGGTATAATGAACGTCAAAAGTTACTGGTGTTTAGTAGAAAAGTTGTCAAGTAAGAATAAAGGCTATGTTAATTATATTTTAGTATCCAAAGGAGAAAGTTGTGTCAAAGTACTATAGAGTTGTACAGTGGAAATCCTTAGTTCTTTCTGTTATATTTTTCATTATGTTTTCTTTTGACATCAACGTTCTTTAAAGCAGACCGGTTTTAGTGTCTATATATGTTGGAAAACACCATTTTGTGTGGACATTTGTAAAGTTGTATTTTGAAACTAATTAACTTGTGCTGCTATATGACAGAGTTTTACTTTAAAGTGTCAGTGTTTGGTGGTACTGAGACACTAACTATTATATGCATAGGGCGCAAGAGAAGAGCATGTTTAGTTTATATATATATTTATATATATATATATATATATATATATATATATATATATATATATATATATGTTCGAAGATGTGGTCTGTTATTATTTGTAGCGGCTTTTGAAAGTTCTTGCTACTGTGGTGATTTCAGCAGCCAGTTCGATGTTATGAGGCTTGATGTTTTCATTTTTCGACGTTTAGATTATACGACATTCTGGTCTTGACATTTTAAGGTTCGATGTTATGGTAATTCGATTTTTTCAAGTGGAACCATTTATATATATATATGGTTCTACCTGACTCGCGACGACAGCAGAGAAGACACCGCTGAACGGAGCTCCAGAACATCGACAATGCAGAAGACTGTGAGTATGCGGTAGTGACGACGACGTTAGTGCGAAGTGAGGTAAGTAGTGTGTGGATATTGGGGTCTGTGGGGATAGGGGTGGGGGTTAGGGTTAGGGGGAGGGGGGGTGAGGGGGGTTAGGTTAGTTGGGTTAGGTAGAGGGAGGGGTTAGGGGAGTTAGGGGTTAGGGAGGAGTTAGGGGGGTTAGGGGGGCAGTTAGGGTGTAGTTTAGTTTTAGGGCGGGGTTAGGGACGGTGTGTTGATAGTAAGGAAGCCTGGGTTTGGGGGTAGTTGGTTTGGTGTGGGTGTGTAGTGTTTGTGGTGTTGTTGTGTGTGTGTTGTGGGTTTGTTGTTGTTGTTGTGGTGTTTTGTTATGTGTTGTTATTGTGTATTAGAACCATGTATATATATATATATATATATATATATATATATATATATATATACTATGTGTGTATGTATATAATTATATGTGTGTGTGTGTGTGTGTGTGTGTACATGTGTATAAATATATATATATATATATATATATATATATATATATATATATATAAAAACATATTTATATTGTGATATGATGCAGGTTTTACATTTTAAATGCCCATAATATCAGTTAACAGTAGGAAAAAAGGCTGTTCTTTAAAAATGTAAAACTTATAAATTTATAAAGACAGATACTTTAAGTATTTTTCTATCCTTTTCTATTTTGTTTTGTTCATTCTTAAGTCGAATAGAGATACTTTAGTGAATAAAAAATAAATACCTTTTAAATAATTAATGCTGACTGCTAAACTTAAAACATGATCTTTAAAAATACGTTTTGCAGACTGTGCTGTATGCAGTACTTATGGGATACAATTGTTGTCTAAAAATCTTGTTTTGTCTAACTTTAAATAGCATAGATAAGAGAGAAAAATTGGTTTTATGATGAAAAACAACCTTAAGCAGAATTTTAAAGTTTTTTGAAACTTTCTTTTAATCCTTTCGAAAGATTTTTTTTTACACCAGAGGAATTTGACATGACATCTGGTGGATGATCTGTACAGCTGTGCTTCCTGAGCATAGCTCAAGGTCACAGACTTAAGAAGCTGCGTCATTGACCTTATCTGGCACTTAACGTGAACCTTCTTCTGCTGTGTTTATCCCTTTGCCTATTAATTACATTTTAATTTAAGGAAACCAAATGCAAAAAAATGTGCTTCCTTAGCACAGCCGTCATGTACTAATTTTGTATTAATGAACTGAGAGATCTAATGCTTTCAGGAATGTTGCTTTCTAACGGTCAAAACATAATCCTTAAAACTTCCTCAAAACTCTGGTATAATTAGAAAAAGCAGTAAGGCAAAACATTTCTCAGGCATGTTAACATAAAGCAAGTAAAAATTTAAGACCAAATATCTTTCACTGCTAGTTTTCTACAAAGACAGTATAACATTTGCTGCATAAATTTACTCCATGAAAAAGGATGCAGATGTTCTACAATCTAATACGACCGCAGTTTTGAAATGTCATCAAGCTACAGTTATGAAAAAAAGATCCAACAAATATTTAGAGTAATCAATACAGATGTGTAACCTCAATGAGGAAGTAACTGCAAATGCACCTTTATCTAACAGAGTATAAAATAAAGAGCTATCAATAATCAAAATATACTCTGTAACTGTACTTTGAATACTTATGCACACACACACGGAGTTATTTGGTCTTTAACAACTTCAGATCTTCACATGCCAATATTAATATATTAATCACTAGTGCCATCATCCAGAACAGAGCCTGCATTCCAAATGAACAGTCAGCTTTTACTTGGAGGAAAAAAACTTTTGTTTTGATCCTAATAAAAATATAAATAAAAAGTAAAACAAACCATTTGAACTTTATGAGGAACAAAACAAAAATGCTCCTTCTTAGCAATCTTTTAGCCCAAGCTAGAAAGCATTTGAAGTAAGTACACACAGTCTGAACTGGAGTTACAATGCTCTTATATTACACAGAGCCTGTATACCACACCAAGTTGGCCCATCCAAAAGAGGGACAGTCACATGATAGGTACTTAGTGCTGTGATGTTACATTGCAACAACCCAAATACAGTTCTGGTCTCTGGTGAAATGGCATCTCAGACAAAGTTTGTGTCTTTCGGCTTTTCCCGGTTAGGGGTCGCCACAGCGGAACTCCAGTCTGCTAATGATTGGTAGTAGATCACGTATGCCTCCACACAGAGCAGGCTCTCTTGAGAATCGAGATCGGGGACAGCCTTGCTGTATGGAAAATGCTACTGCAGCACCACCACCGCAGTTGCATCTCAGACAAAGTAATAACTGTATATTAAATAAATTAAGGCAGCCTCCAGATACCATGGGCTTACTGATGCAAAATCATCAGTAAAGAAAGAAATTCAATCTTATTTCATTTAGAGGAGGAAAAATATGTCAAAGACATAATGTTCAAAGCTGATAAAATAGTAGCTTACAATAACTGAGAAAATAAATGTTTGCAAGGATACATCAATCCTGTCTGGAAATAATGCCTGCCTTCTTTTGATCTGTTCCTCGTAAAAATTGTTTTTTTTCAGGAAAATCATTGAGGATTCACATCAATAAATAATGACAGACACCTGAGTTTCAGACTTCTTACCCTTCCCAAAATAAATGATAAAAGAAAACCTGCTATTCTATCAAATTTCTAAGTTTATACCTCCATTATTTTTGGTTTTGTTCAGATTTCTTGAACTAAGAGGTTGAGAGGTATGACTGCCTCCCACAAAAAGACAGACAGCTTTTGTGATGAAATAAATGCAAAAATGACCACAGTCATATATTTCAAGTGGCTGTTGTGATACATATGTGCAGCATGCTCCTTACTCCCTACACCCTAAAGGCAACTGGCTTCTGTGTACCTTTCTGATATCAGTCTGTGACAAAACTAGAAGAACAAACAGAATACAGTAACACATTTCAATGTGTTACCTGACAAAAGTAAATAAACAACATGCCTTTCTACCCCCAAAAGATTGGCTACCTATACAGGTCTCTTGTGTTTGACTGTGAGAAAAATGAAAAAAAAAAATTATGACAGTAATGTTTTCCAATCTGTTGCTCCAAGATAGTGCACTGCCCCTCCAGAACATAAGCTATGGTGACCTTCTGTTCTCACCTCTAAGGTTTATGAAAAAAGTTAAAGAAATAATGACCACACTGTCCCCAGCTCCAACATAAGCTACATGGTCATCTGTGCAGACCAGTCAGGGTTGTGAGAAAAGTTAAATAAGTAATGACCACACTGTCTTCAGCCCCTACTCAAGCTATAGTGACCTTCTGAGGTTTGATTATGAAGAAAATTAAATAAGCAATGACCACACCATCCCCATCCCCCAGCACAATCTACAGCAGCCTTCTGTGCATACTTCCATGCAGGGCCAGTTTTAGAATAGGTGGAGTTGAGGGCAGATGCAACCACAAGTCCACATCAAAATCTATTTATATTCTCTAGGGTGTGTGGGCTGCTATGGCTTTTAGAAGCTCTAAGGGTTTGGATGTTTTGTCATGCATTTCATGACATATGTTTGACAATGACTTGTTAACTGCATTTCTGTTTGCTGCTACCAAGAAAACGTATGTATGTGCCCAGCATTTTTGTGTGGCTTAACAGATAAAACAAATGATATTTTTTTACACACACACACACACACACACACACACACACACACACACACACACACACACACACACACACACACACACACATATGCAAACAAACAGTGGCACTGCCTCTGACAAGCTAGATATTTCACAAGATGCACAAACAAACTTACACAATGTGTGTTTACCTTCAGATAAACAGGAGGAATGTTAATTCACATACTACGTGTCCTTGGTGTGAAGGTCAGAGCACATGGGTAAACCAATACAGTGACAGGGAGTACATGCAGCTTCCATTTAGAAAAACAATGAAGAAACCAAGCAGAACAAAGTATTGTGAAATGACAATAATGCAATCTGAAAACCAGTGAAGACAGAAGCCCCACCACCACACTCATGCACACACAAGCATAAGGCATAGCAGTACTAGTTTTATGCTGATTTTAGCAAATACAATACATTGTATAACACTACTGTTGCTACACCAGATAAGTCACTGGACATTAGATATTTGTAGAAAAAAATGAACAATGACTGTGTTCTATACCTTTTCAGTGAGGGACTGCATGAAACATAGAGGGAAATTCCTCCATACAGCTCGCCTTTTTGCTTAAGATTTAAGGGCAAAGTCAAAAATACTGACCAGACAAAGTCCCCAAGTCGGGAACAATTTTAATTGTTACTTTAATTCACTTAAACTTTAATAGAACCATTCACTACTGCATTGATGAACATCACAGTGTTGAAAGTGATAACATTGCTATGAGAAGATTGAAAGCTGGCAATGTCGAGGACCACATAATTGAACACCCAGGCTTGCCTCTCTTCTCGACCAATGTTACTGTTTGTTTCTCTGTCTGCACAGCTTCTGGACCCATGTTAACACTTGTTCTTCTGTCCGCACAAGTTGGGAGATTCTGTATATGTTTCTTCCTTCTGGTCCATGGCATTCCTGGCTTGCAATCTTCTTATTACATTACTACTGTTTTTGACATTGTTAGGCTTAACAATGCAATAGTAAACTAAGGCATAGGAAATAAAAAATAATAAGGGACAGTTGACAGGCATACATTCCTCCTCAATGAGGCATTACAAAATAAAGTGGAAATCAGCCAAATGCTGCAATCAATCATATTCTGTGTTTTGCAAATAGAAGTCCAGAAGGATTGCAGCTTTTGGATGATGTTTGTTCCATTCACTCTTGCTGCCCTAAGAAGAAAAGGGAGAGCAAAAAATTGCTGTAACCACTGGATGAAACAGACCTGAAATACTGCAGCTCTATCATAACATCTGCGACAAACACTGCAGCTCTATCATAACATCTACGACATTCCATGATGCTGAGCTGCTCTAAGGAAAAGAACAAAAAAACACACAGAGCTGGAAGAACCTGCCACTGATACAAGCACCTATTCATTTCCCTTCCCTGAGACTAGATGCTACTATTATTTTCCTTGGGGCTGTCCTCAGCAGAAGTCAATGAGGACCACCCTGTTGCCATGGGGGTTTAGTGATTGCCTAATAACAACTACCTCAGTAAACAAGCAGAACAACAGTTAGAAAGGCTCTAACAGGAAGAATAATAGGAACAGTACAGTGCAGCGACCTTCTGGGAGGTACTATACAGGATACACTAATGACTCATCTGCAGAGACTTTTCAGGCTTGAAAAAGGCTAACTAAGATTTTAGGAACCAGTTCTCCTTTTTTTTTTTTTTATGCATTCTTGTGGGGCTTAGCTCAATGGCTTTTCTATCTACACTCATTTGGCCAATTCTCAGCTGAGGTGTGGTGGGGTGGAGGAGTGCTAACATTCCAAGACAGGGTAATTGCCCTCCAGCCTATTATTCCTATACTATAAGGCTTATAAGCTCATTCATTCTTCCAGCAGTGAGATTTAGGTGATAGGGAGTGGGTCAGCTTGTTGGTCCTGCAGGGTGACCTACCATCTCCTAGTGGAGCACTCCCTCCTTTGGTGGTTGCCTAAACTCCATGATGTGCTGCCGTACAAGGACTATACTTCTGCATATTGAGTTCTTAGATCTGTGTGTAACACCCAGAATTCCTTCAAGGTGTTATCCAAGTAGCAATCCAGAGCCACCTCCTCTCACACCAGTATGAGTGAGCTAGCAGAGATCATTCACTTCCATCCCATGCTGGTCAGCTTCTACAGACACTCACGCTGCTATATGAACCTGGGTGACCTGTGCAATAGTCAAAGATTTATCCTTCTATGCCATGGGGTTGGCTAAGAACCAGTTCTTAAGGGACCACAAGGCCACCATCACTGCCAACATCTAACCAAGAGTGAGAAGCACTTGGGCCACAGTGGGCTATAGAAAGGTAATAGGTTCATAATTTCATAGGTTGGTACTAGGCTATCGGCCCAAGGGCCTATGTAAGCCTAGCCAACAAGGTTCCCTGGCTTACACCACCCAAGAAAGTTATGGTGGCAGAACAGCAGTACTCCAGCTATCCATTTCCATAATTCCTGCGCTACTTTACTAATTTATTTATTTACTCACAGTTTATTTGAAAAGATACATCTCGCTGCAAGACAGAATTTGCTGAATGATGCATTTGCATTTAGTGATGAAGGGAAGGACTGACATAAAGTTGGGGCTAAGAAAGAGAAGGAGTGGTTGGCTGAATGTAGTCTATTTTGTGGAGCTTGAAGGCTGGGGATTGATGGGGTCAGGGATCAAATATTGTAAAGGGTGTTTTTAGGAAGAACCTAGAAGAATTGCAGGGGGGTAGTAAGCTTAATCTGAGAGGTTTTGCTAATCATTTAGCCTTGTTAAGGGTGGTGTAATGGTGTACATTTATTGTGGATAAGGTAATGACCCAGCAGATGGCATATTAAATAACCTGTAGTGAGTTAAGCTCTATTTTGAAGCTGCAGTGATTAGAAGATATCTGTCACCCCTGGGTTTCTGGGTACTGGCTAAGGCTTTTGACACCCCTATAGTGCCTTTTTTAGGTGGTGTTCCAAATACCAAATTTCCATCGTAACAGCTATAAATAAATGCAATATGAGGGACATGCTGCTCAGTGCTAGAAGTCTAAATCTCATAGCCTGCTACAGGTCCCCAACCATGTCCAAAGACTCTCACTCCACATTCCTAAGCACCCTGGACACTACTAAGATCCAACCCAACACTCTTATACTAGGTGACTTCCAACTACCCCTCCAGTAACTGGGAAAACTACTCATGCACCAATGCACTGGCCCAACTCTTCCTGGAATTCATCAGTTCCAGTGCCCTAGACCAGGTCATTCTTATCCCCACTAGAGGAAGCAACATCCTTGACATGGTTATTACTAACATGGGCAACTGCTGCTCTACATCAATAGTCAATTCCTCCCTGGTTAGATCCGACCACAAACTAATCACCATGGAAATCCACATTTCACCCACACCCCCCGCAAATATATCCACCATGAAAAACTTCTCCAAAGCTGACTTTGGACTCCTAAAAATAGAGGTGGCTAACATCACAGCACCCATGCCAATGGAAGATAGATGCATGACTGCCAAAGCATACACCAGTGCACTGTACGAACTCATACATAAATGCATGGAACTAGCCATACCCAACAGAACCAAGACACTCTCCTCCAAAAAAAGGAAGCTAATCTGGTGGTCCCTTGCCATTAATAAACTCTACAACAGAAGGAAGAAACTGTTGTAGAAAAGGTGAAGTCCCATGACTGAAAAAATTCCCTTATTAGCCTAAACAAAAAGTTGGGATCCCTCATCAAAACCTCCAAAGACAGCTATGAAGGCAGAATTGTGACAGACACTAAAAACAGCCACAAAGCCTTCTATAGTTATATCAAAAATCTCCACTGCAATACCCAGATTTGCTCTGTTACTGCACAATGGTACCTCCTATACTGAGCCAGCAGATATTGCCAACATACTGGCCAACAGATTCAGTGCCAAACTCACCCCCCCAAAGGACCAATCTCAATACCAGAAGAATGCCAGGCACCCAGCATTACTGCAGCACAGGTTAAAGCTGCATTATCCAAGGCCAAGAATCCAGCTTCCATGGGACCCGACAATATGCCTGGCTGTGTTTTACATGAATTACAAAGTGAACTGGCAGCACATCTGTGTGCCCTGTTCACTCACAGCCTCACCTCAGGCTTTGTCCCTACCGAATGGTGCACTGGTATAGTCATCCCTCTCCATAAAGGAGGAGCGACTACAGACCCTGGAAATTATTGCCCCATTAACCTGATGAGTCTGATATGTAAGGCTATGGAGTGCATAATCATGGACCTAATTAACAAGAATATAGGGAATCTCCAAACCCTAGTTCCTATGCAATTTGGTTTTGTGAAAGGTAGATCATGCCTGCTTAACCTGGTTGACATCTTTGAGTCAGTCACCAGAGCTGCGGATGAGGGTAAGGCAGTTCATACAGCCTACCTCGATCTGGCCAAGGCCTTTGATACCACTCCTCACTCAGGAATTATTGATAAACTCATCAAACTAGGCATCCACCCCTATATCGGTAGGTGGGTTGCAAAATGGCTCACAGATAGAATCCACAGTGTGAAAGCAGTGTACTCCAAGTCAGACTGCCGACTAGTCAGGAGTGGAGTCCCACAGGGATTGATCCTGGGTCCTCTCCTGTTTGGCATCTACTTCTCAGAAGTCCAGGCCAACACAGAGTGACTCTGGCTGGCCAAGTTCACAGATGACTGCAAGCTGGGAGCCACTATTAACTCCCCAAGTGATGCAGACATCATACAGAAAGGCCTCACTGAGACCAATGAATGGTGTTGAAACATTGCCTTAAGCTTAATGCCAAAAAATGCGTTGTCATCCCCTTTGGGAAAAACTCAGTTCCCACTAATTACCACATTGATGGGAGCCCACTGAATACTGTTGATGTTACCAGAGATCTGGGGACACAGGTTGACAGCAACCTCTCTTTCAGTCACCACATTGCCACTGTGGTCTGAAAGTCCTTCTATGTGCACATCTCATTACTCAGGGTTTTGCATACAGGAAGAACTAGGTCATCATTTCTCTCGATTCTTCCCTCATTAGACCAATCATCAAGTACAATTCCCCACTTGGCATGTACCTCAATAGACACCTCAACAGCTGGAGAGGCCACAAAAGTACCTCATGCAGAGGATCCTAGGCCTAAAACGGGTCTATATTACATTCTCAAAAGCCGACAATATTGAAACTGATATTGCCGAGACAAGAATAGTGAAAGCGCACAACATTGAACGTGTAAACGGAAATCTCCATAAGGGGAGTTTTCTGTTTACAACAATGTAGTGGGGTCTCGGAGTTGGTATATTTAATTAGTGGGGTGTGTGGGGGCACAGCCCCCCCCACGTGGGGGCTGCAGGGGGCTTGCCCCCTTCGTAAACCATTAGGGTACTTTTTTCCTTTTTCTTTTGTTGTTTTTATAAGTTCGATGTTTGAAGACATCGACCATATGGTGTTCGATGTTTTCAACCATCAATCTTATAATAGAGACCTGCCTTAAACACATGTCCTACACAGACAGACTCAAAAAACTCCAGCTATTCTCTGTCTCATATTGTCTACTAAGAGGCAATCTCTGCTTGACTTACAAAGCCATGTCTGACCCAGCTGTGTTAGAAATGTTACATCTAAAGAAATCCCAATCCCTCCACACCACATGCTCCAGAGACCTCAACCTCATTACCACAGTCAACAGAACATGCTGGAGGGGACAGGTTCATAACCTAGAGACTGCCCATGCTCTGGAATAGACATCCCATACATGTCAAACAGAGCACCTCACTGGCCCTCTTCAAGAGAAATCTTAATGAGTGGATGGGAAATAGAAAGTTCACCTCGGGGATCACTCCAGTGGCTCTACTTGATAGAGACACTGGGAACTAATGTCGGCCGGCACAATGCCAGGGCACTTCTATGGGCTAGGCTTGTAAAGGCTCAAGGGCCATTAGCCTAGTACACACCTATGAACCTATGACTATGCACTCCAGCTGTGGGAGAAGCACCTCTATTTGTTAATCTTTGTTTTGGTGGTTTTGATGTGGTAATAAAGCTTGATAGTTGTGTAAAGCCAGAGTCCAAGGTGCCAGAATTTGTATTTTTATGGGTTTCGTGTTGTTCAACTGGATAATGGCAAGGGAGGTACTTTGGCTTTTTTTTTGAGCTGAGTATTTGGTTGTTCTAGGTTAGCCAGGTGGACAGGAGGCTAAGACGTTGATTAAGTTCTGTTTGTTTATGTGTGTGATGGAGGAGTTAGCTCTGTACATTAACATATTAAATGCATAAAAAATAAGAGACAGTTGGGTAGGTTGTATAGAAATTTATTGGTGAATATGGCAAAAAGAATGGGCAACAGAACACATTTTTCTGGGATCCATTTCTCTAAGGAAGCTGTGGGGAATAAAGTAGAGCATACCTAAAATTTGAAGCACCTGTTCTCAAAGAAATATTTAAACCAATGAAGGTCCTGGGGGCTGACATCTGCATTTAGTAAGGTGCTCAACAGTAGGAAATGTCCACCTAAATTAAAGACTCTTGTAAGGCCAGTGAAGGGTCTGTTATCTAATCCATATTCATGTTTTACAGAATGTTATCTACAAGTGTAAAAATAACAGTGTTAGAGCTTCTGCTTGACCAGAAGCCAATTTTTCTGAGGTGACAGAAGAACATATTTTTTGAACATGTTCCCACACAACCAGTGGAATCTGGTTTGCTATCATTAATTTGACATACAGGAGGTCGAATCCACCTGCAGGAGTCCCGCATTGTAAACTTTGGAATGTTGAAAATTGATATGACTGACTGTCCAAACTTGTCCCCCTTCTGGATCCATGGTAATGCTTGTTCCTGGACTCAGAGTGGCAGAGTGTTTCAGTGTTTGGTGTTTGTGTCAGATATACCATTATTTAGTATTCTGACTTTTGTGGAACGGTGTCAGCCATTGGTGGACTCAAACACCTGTGTGTTGAGGTAATGATAGTAAATGGTGGAATCTGGACTGACTATTAGGAATATTCAGAAGTGAGCCACTGCTCAGTGGCATAGAATCCAGTACAGAAGGGCACCATTTCTAATGGAGCAGTCCATTATTAAGAGGGGGGAATTGCTAAATTTAGCTGCCTGCCTGATGCTATGGCTAGGAAAGGGAGGGAATGAAACCTCAGGATCATGGATGCAACTCTATATGGGTAGAAGTACAGGGAATGAATCATTAGATTTATGGATACAGTTGCCCAAGGAAGGGAAGACAAGTAATAAATACTCAGTATCATGGATCCAACAGAAGAATAAAAGAAGGAAAGGGAATAAATTCTGAGGAACATGGATTCAACTGCACGTGGAAGACAGCTGTCTTTTATTTTCCATCAAGATTCAGATGACCTGGCCACGGCAAATAAGGGAGCAGTAAAGCAGGCAAGTGGTTGTAAAATTTAGGAAGGATGTTTTGAAGGACAACACAACATAATAAAATTCTATAAAGTGTTACTTGCCCCTCACCTTACTAAAGCTAAGGTTTGTTGCATTATTGGTTTCAACATTTGCTGAATAACTGGTGCAGAATTCAGGGCTTGGCTTCATAAGGAACTAATTATCCACTTAAATGCATGAAATGTGCAGGCCCACATAGTCTTATGGTATTCATCCTGTGGGAGGGGAACTGGGATATTGACTGACAGGTTTTATTGTTTCCTTAGCAAGCATTTAAACCAGCTGGCATGAAGCACAGAAAAGTAGCAAGCAAATCCTGGAAAAATGTCTCAGAATATGAGAGTTGAGACTTATAGTTTTGTATCAGGTGATAATCTAACATTCCTTGCAAAAGTGTGCAGAAATGGAAAAAAATATTTGTTTTACAATGGCATGTGGGGCAAGCCTTGTAATTTTACTGATTAGCATTTTTCAATATGTTAAAGCTATAAAACTGCCTTCCTGTAACGTGTCAGTCAAAGGAGTGAGTGTCAAATCCTGAGTATCACCGTAAAATCCCCCACAGAGTCTAAACCTTTTGTAATTTCACAGAGCATGGGAAAGTCAGAAAATGCTAATTTAAGTTTAGAGGAAGAAAAAAAAGAACTATTCCATTTCCTCTTCAGTGCCAGATGCTTACACCATGTCCTCTACATCCTTCCATTCCAAAGATAAACAAACACCAACATCCATAAAATGAAATGGTGACCTCTTCAGTATAAAAAACTCAAATTGTGCTATAACCTGAGTGCATACCTGTCAACATATTACTAATGTGCAAAGACAGTAGCGAGAAACTACATAACCTGCAGCTACAAATCAATGGAAAATTCTCTCTATACAATTTCCTTATGGACAAACAGATAACTATTTAAGATAAATACAATGGTGCAGTAGCAAAAAATCTTGCCATGCTGTTTGGTGTTCAGTATTTTACTTGAACTACGATCAGTAAATTAGAGCATGACAAATCTCCGAGATTAACTGTGGATGAGAACATTCCAGTACAGTTGTTTTTGAGGCTAACATATTTAAAGCAGTTAACAGTAAGGCTTGGAGAAAGTCATGATGATGACAGTTTTGTTGATAAATTCCAAGTTCTATTAGAAAAACATATATTCTAGATTTTTTTGGAGAATCAAGAAACTTTCCATAATGTTCTGAGTGTTCTGGAAAATCTTCAGATCAATGACCAAATCCAACCACATTTCATTTGTTTGCACTTATGCCTGTTGATTCAGAAATGTTGTATCTCTGATCGAGGCCGAGCCAAAACTGATTACAATGCATGTGCAGCAAGCCCTGAGGCTCATTAACTATGCATATGGACTGGCAAGTGCACACAAGGTTGACCTGCTTATCATGGCCGCAGTGCAGACCATTGGGAAGATGGTGTTAGATTAAATCATGGCCACAGTAAAATATGAGCAGCTGTTGTAAACACCCTGGCCATGAACAAGCCTCTATGGTAGTCAGCATGAAACTGTGTGCTCCTATGGTAATACCGTGGTGCTTAACCACCCTGTAACTCAAGGCTACAGATATGCAGGGAAATGTCTTCTGGAAGTAGGAAGGAGGGAAGGAATGAAAGTATGGTGGTACTAGGGGCACAGAAACAAACAGAAATGGCAGAGGACTGCTAAGGGAGCTGATGACCAAACCAGGCATGCAGAAAACAATGGAGAAGAGGGTGACTTAAAATTAGAACATGTGAGACTCAGACCAGATAGGTGGGATACTGAAATGTAACTAGATTTACTGACCTACAGGAATCCGGACATCATGACAGCATGATCAGTGTACTTGAACAATAATGTAAATGTCATGAAACATATACAACCCTGAGAAAATTTAAATTCTCAGTGCTGTCCAGTTACAGTCTGCCCAGCATTTCCTTAACAAGGTGAGCCACAGAACCAGTCAAAATGAAGGTGTCAGAGAAGCAGATGGCATGTGAGTGTTACACATTTGCAGAATGGAAAAAAAATAAATAAAGAGGCCATAGGGGATTTTAACCCATTACCTTCTTCAGGGAACATTCTTCCAAACACTGAACTTAGCAGGGGAGCCACAGAAGCAGTGACATAAATGATATCAGCAGCGAAGCACATAGCAGGTGACTGTTGCATATCTGCATACAGGAAGTAGAAAAATAAAATAAAACCACAAGGGGATTTGAACTCTTCAGTCTGTGCACTGATATTCTACAGATCACTTCACAAACAAGCTGAACCATAGAGGCAAACAAACTAAGGGGCTATATTTTACCCTATTTCATATTTGACAACTGCTGTGCCATGGCTCTCAGCTCATTTGTGTGAGCAGTGGCAGCTGAAGCCAATTTATATATGACATGACATCACTGTTGTTATACAATGAGCAGTACCATTTCTCATCTGTTGTACATGGGCATACCTTTATTTTGTTGATTTTTTTTTATCTCCTCATTTCTTTTACTATTATATGCCACAACACAACAACCTGTACCCATTTGACTATATGGGTATATTAGCCTAGCTAACTGTATTTGTGAGGTGGAAGGAGACAAGTCCAGGCCACCCTGGAGAATGGTCATTGCAAAACCTGATCTAGACCTACAGAAGGAATCAAGCTTATAGTGTTTTCTAAAAGTATGTTCAGAGGACCAAGTTGCTTCTTTTAGAATACTTCTACAATCCAACCCAAAAAGATATAGATGAAACCAAGGCCCTGGTAGAGTGGGCCTTGACCTTGCCTGGAATAGCTTTGTTGTGGTGAGTACAGCAAAAAGTAATAGCCATAGACAACCAGTTTTGAAATGGTCTGTTTTGACATGGGTTGTCCCTTCTTCTTATCTTTTCAAGAAATGAACAATTGGTCTGCAGTTATGAAAGATTTAGCACTGTCAAGATAAGATAGTGCTTGAGTTGTCTGTGGACATCCATTGCATGGCAAATCCTTTCTTCCTCATTTCTGGGTTCAGGAAAGGAAATGGAGCTGGATAGTTTGGCTTAAAGTAAACCTGGATACCACTTTAGGCATAAAAGAAGTATTTTTTCTCAAAAAACCCCGTTCCTGTGGAAAATGTAGTATGGTTGATTCACCATAGGAGTCTGCAACTCAGATAATCTTCTTGTACAGATTAGAGCAATTAGTAAAACTGTTTTCCCTTCTAAGAACTTCAAGTCAGCCAGGTTAGCAGGTTCAAACGGAGCAAGTATTAGCTTCTCTAACACAAAAGTGAGGTCACAAGGGTGGGCCACCACTTTTTTGGAGCCATCTAATGTGAAAAAAAAACTTTCAAAAAATTCTGACATGAGACTGCATTAAAAGAGGAGGATCGATGGGCAGATATGCTGAAATGGCCAATAAACTAACTCTGACTGGATAAAAAAGACCATAGGATAGTAACTCACACAAGTATTGTAAAAACAAGAACAATTAGCCCTGAATTGGTGCTGGTTATGTTGCTGGCATAAAAAATAACAACCTTTACATTTGCTACTATATGATTTTCTAGCAGCAGGTTTTCATGCTTCCATTAGTACTTGCTTCATGTGCTCAGTGAAGTGGTAGCTAAAATGAATTAAGACTATAATCCAGTCGGTCAGTTGAAGTTAATTGGTTTTGGGGTGTATCAAACATCTCTGTTCTTCAGTGAGTAGATCCAGTCTGTAAGGAAACTTGTGGTAATTGCTCCTGGCTATTTACAAAAGAAGGGAGAACCAGGGTTGCCTGGCCAGAAGGGAGTCACCACAATGATCTTGGAGGATTCCCTCTGAATCATCAGAAGTACCCTGGATATTAGTGGAAAGGGTAGAAAAGCATACAGGAACCTGCCTTTCAAAGGAAATGAAAAGGCCTAGGAATTCTACAAGTAGTTCTGCAGCAGAATCTTGCCAGCTGATTGTTCAAACAGTAGTCAAACAGGTCTATTTAAGGAACTCTCCACAGATGGATCAAATCTTGGAAGACCACCTGATCTAGTTTACATTTGTGAGGGTTTGTCCTTGTCCTGCTCAGCTTGTCTGCCACACAATTTTGCTCTGACTGCATGCTTGATGCTTGTAGAGTGAGATTGTGCTGTGAAGCTATATCCTAAGCTAACATGATTAGCTAGCAAAGGGGGTACAACCTGGTTACCCAATGCATGTTGATATACCACATGACTGCAGTAGTTTCTGTAACAACTTGAAGTGGTCCCAGGGACCAAATATGATTCAGAGAATTGAGTGCCTTGATCAGTGCAAACATCTCTTTTGTATTTATGTGCATGCATCTATCCTTGGTGTCCCACATCCCCTGCACTTTTACCTCTCTTGAAACTGCACCTCAAGCAAGGTTCGAGGTGTCTGTGGTGACTGACTGCTTTGGAATAGGGAGGGAGAATGGATATCTGGATTTAGGGGTATCTGTTGTCTCCAGCTTTGGAACAGGGAGGGAGAAGGGGAGATCTGGATTTAGGGGTATCTGTTGTCTCCACCAAGTGATTTCTCTTCTGACAAACTCTACCTCTGGGATTTGAAAGGCCAAAGGTTGTTGGTGCTGGGACCAAAGAGACTTCATATACCACTGTATCTTTCTCATGTGTAATTCTGCCATAGTATCATGAGAATCATAGATGCCATGAGACCCGAACTCCAGAGGTATTCCCTCGCAGTGACTGAAGTCTGAGTAGAAAACCCCAGAAATATATTTAGATATTGATCTATTTTTTCCAGTGGAAGAAAAGCTCTTTAAACTGTGGTATCTACTTGACATCCAAGGAGCACAATCCTGTGTGGAGTCAAGAAAGACTCAATTGGTTTCTTGAAATTCCAGACTGTGTAAGAAATCTTTCACCCAAGAAAGAGATTCATGGCACTTTGAAAAAGACTCTGTAAAGATAAGGAAGTCATCCAAATATGAATGAATGTGGATACCGTGTCACCTGCAAAGAGCTGTAACTGGAGCTAGACACTCTGTGAACACTCTTGGTGCAGTGGATAATCTGAAGGGTAAGGCAGAGAACTGATCATGTGATCCAGACACACAAAACCTTAAGAAACACCTGAAATTTGGATGAACAAGGATCTGAAGATAAACATCTTTTTAATCTAATGTTACTAGGAAACTTGAATGAGGAAGAAGAAGAAGTAAGAGGTTGTGAAGTGACATCATTTTGAATCTTGGCACTATCGCAAACAAGTTTAGGAAAGAAAGACCCATAACAGGTCTCCAAACAATTTCTTTCTTTGGCAATAGAAACACCCCTGCATAATACTCAATGGGAAAGAAGAACTGGTTCTCTCACTCCTGGGATAGCAAGTAATGAAGAACAGGTGCAAATAAAAGAGTCTTGGCTCAAGGGTGAGGAATAACCCCCCCCCCCCCACACACACACACAAAAGGGTGAATTTCCTCTCATTGCCATCTGTAACCTTGAATGAACTTAAGAGCCCACTTACCTGACACTATCTGTTGTCAAAGAGAAAAGTGGAGATTCAGACTTTCTGGAAGACAAAATGGGATACTATGGAAGGGGTGAACAAAGTTATTTAAACAGTCACTCTGGCTTATTGGACTGTTCTTTGTTTTGGGCCTTTCCAGAATTCTTCTTTGAACCTCCTCCTTGCCATTTCTTTTTAAATGTCAGTTTACCTGCATTTTGTTGAGACTGTTTATTTTGTTTCTTACCAAAACTGGATGAGGAGTTAAGAGAATCCATTGGAAAATTTGGAAGAGGAGGGTTCACCAATTACATTATTTAAAGCATTTTTTTCCTCACAAGAAGAAAATGCAGACAAAACATTCCTCATATTTTCAAACTTAGTCAGGGCAACCTTATCATATGAACCTGGCAATTCAAAATTCTGAAAATCAATGTTGTAAAAAGCATAGACATTTTTCCCATACTTATCAATAATCTTCCCATCCTTATCAGAAATAGTAGGCTTGGAATTTACCAAGTGTGTAGCAGCAAAATGATTAACTAAGGCTGTAGCTGCTGGATCAGGTTTGGGAAGAGTGTCTAAAAGCTTAAAAGTGTGAGGAACTATATACATCCTATCTGTCTTTTTAGGGGAAGCTGGCTTACTATAAGGAAAATTTCAGACAGTGACACACATCCTCAAAGACAGACAAAATTGGAGGAATGGGTGCAAGTTCTGGAATTTCCTTCTTTAACAGTTCATAGTATTTTCTAAGGGACTATGAAACTTCAGTGTTTTCCCACTGAAAACACTGGCACTTTCTAGAAATAATGTTAGGGAAAGAGAACCCCCCTCAGGTAGAATCAGAAACAGAGCTCTCCTCTGAGTCTGAATCAGGAATCTGAGGAGAGAACCCTATGTCTGTCCTTTCATCCTACTGTCCAGATACAGAATCTTGAATATCTTCAGGAAAGGAAGTATCCCTTTTTCTTTTACTAGACACTATGTTACAGGAAGGATCAATAGCATGAATTAAACCCTAAGCCTGACCAGTAAACTACTCCTGTCTAAGGAAATTTGAGGAAGAATGGATACATGTTTAGTTTTCTGCTTATTTTGATAAGAAAATGGGAGCTACAATGTTATTAATGGCAGCAGCCATTTCCCCAGGGATGGATACGGCACTCTGACATAACAGGGAAGCCTTCCCTGTTTCCTCTTCCAGGACTAACAACAATGGCTCTCCTTTGCCCACTGAAGGGACCTCAACAGGTGCAGAGGATGTGGCTAACCCCAAGTCCATAGTGGTTGCAGGTGCTACACCGGAGGGATTCAGGGTAAAAGATGGATTGCCTGAGGTACAACAAATGGCCACAGCAGAGTCAGCCACCTGTGAATGAGGCAAACTGTTAGCCTGCTGTGGCGGCAATGTCTGTTTGCTTAACTTTTTCTTTTTGTGGCTAGAAGAAGGACCAGCTGTGGGACAGACAGTTGGTTCCACAGTCAGGCCAAAAATGTTTCTTCTCTTCCAGGGAAAACAAGCAGCAAATGCCAGTAAAATAAAAAAAATCTTTAAAAATAACTTTTTACCAATACAAGTACAGTAATAAGCACTTTAAAACACTTTGCCAGCCGCACAATTTATAGAAAAAATGTTTTTCAGTTACTTTAAATAACTTCTAAATTGACAGGAAAAAAGAACACTTCAGTTTAAAAGTACAGTACAGTACAGTCTTATGACAGTCCATTAAAACACAAACTCCTACCTTTAAAATGTATTTCCTGAAGAAGAAAGTATAAATAATAAACAAAATTATTACATGGAAGTTTTTCCCCAAAGGGACCTTATCTGCCCAGCAAAGGAGCAGTGAGCACAAGTCAACTGTTGGTCCCCGAAAGCCTCAGAGGAGTGGACTCTTCAGCACCAGTAAAGCTCTGAAGGGCTTGGCACCAACACCTGTCTTTCAGTTCATAGGTTCATACGTAGGTACTAGGCTATTGACCCTAGGGCATAATTAAGCCTAGCCAAAAAAATTGTTTTGCTTACGCTTCCCTCCCAAGTGGTCTAGTTTCCTGCGCCCATCTAGCAGGGCCACCAAAGTGATTCCCGGGGTGAATTTCCTGTTTCCCATCCACTCATCAAGATTCTTCTTGAAGAGCACTAATGAGGAGCTCTGCCTCACATTTATGGAGACTCTATTCCAGAGCAAGGGAAGTCTCTGGGACACGAATCTGTCCCTCCAACAAGTCCTGTTTATTGTTGATGTCAGGTTTACGTCCCTTGAATGAGTAGTTCTGGTGGATTGGGTTTTCCTTAGGTGGGGCATTTCTAGCAAGTTGGGGTTTGACATAGCCTTGTATGTCAGGCAGAGACCACCTCTGAGTAGCCGGTATGCAACCGAGTACAGTCTGAGTTTTTTTAGCCTCATGGCATAGGGAAACTGTTTGAGGCCCGTTATCCTCTTTGTGAGGTACTTTTGAGGCCTCTCCAGTTGTTGCAGATGTCTTGTTAGGTACATCACGAATGGGGCATTATATTCAATAACGGGTCTAATGAGTGATGAGAAGAGGGGGACAATAACATCCTTATTCCTGGATGCAAACCCTTTTGTGATAAGGTGGGTCACGTAGAAGGATTTTCTAACCACTTTAGCAATATGGTTGTCGAAGGAGAGGTTACTATCCACCTAAGTCCCTAGGTCTCTTATCACACTCTCCATAGTAATTGGGCTACCACCTATGTTGTAATTCATAGGTACTTGGCTTTTCGCAAAGGGGATGATGATGCACTTTTTGGCATTTAGTTTGAGGCCGTGGTTTTGGCACCACAATTCTGTGTCGTTAAGACCCTTTTGAAGGATATCTACATCAGTAGGGGTCTCAATTATGGCACCCAGTTTGTAGTTGTCTGCGAACTTTGTTAGCCATAGTCCCTCCGTGTTTGCCTGTACCTCCGAGAAGTAGATACCAAAAAGGAGGGGTCCCAGGACTGAGCCCTGTGGTACACCGCTAGTCACTGATTTGGAGTCAGATCTAGTGTTTCGTATTCTCACTGAATGGGTTCTATCCATGAGCCAGTTAGCAACCCATCTTGTAATGTAGGGGTTTATATTTAGGTTGGTGAGTTTGTCAATAATTCCCGAGTGGGGAATGGTATTGAAGGCCTTTGCAAGATCAAGGTATGCTGTATGAACCACCTTTCCCTCATCTATTGCTTTAGTTACCATTTCAAAAAAGTCTACCAGATTTAGGAGACAAGACCTTGTCTTTACGAACCCAAACTGGGTGGGGTCAAGGGTTTGTAGGTTTCCAATGTCTTTGTTTATGAGTTCCATGATGATGCGCTCCATGGCCTTGCAGACGAGACTCGGCAGGGTGAAGGGGCAGTAATTCCCGGGGTCAGTGGTGGCATCTCCTTTGTGGAGTGGTATAACTGTTGCCATGCACCACTTTGTGGGCACATAGCCTGAGGTGATACTGTGATTAAACATGTTATTAAGGGGAGGGATTAATTTGTTTTGGAGTTCATGTAGTACGCAGCCTGGGATGCTGTCTGGTCCCATGGATGCTGTGTTTCTTGCCTTGGAAAGTGCTATTTTTCACCTGAGTGTCTGTGATTTTAGGGGCAGTATAATCTTCTGGTATGGAAATGGGCCCTTTAGGGGGGTGGGGAGGGGGTGAAGTTTGCACTGAACCTATCTGCCAGTATATTGGTGATATCAGTTGGTTCCATGAATTTTGAACCATTATGCTGTAGCTCAGAGCAGATCTGCAAGTTGTTATTTAGGTTTTTGACATAGCTAAAAAAATGCTTTGTGATTATCTTTGGTGTCTGTTGCTATTTTTCTTTCAAAGCTCGCCTTAGAGGTTTTTATGAGGGTTCTTAGCTTTTTGCTATGGTTGGTCAGGGAGCTCCTCCATTCCTGGGTTTTTACTCTTTTTTTTCTTCCTTCTATTATAGACCTTATTTATGGCCGGGGTCCACCAGACTGGTTTCTTATATTTGGAGGAGGGGGTCTTGGTGTTGTTTGGGATAGCACGGTCCATACACTCATGTAGGTGCTTGTAGAGTGCTTTTGTGTAGGATATAGCAGATTCAATCATATTGCCTTTCTGCTGGGGAATAGTGAAGTTTGCCACCTCTGTCTTGAGTAGCATAAAGTTCGCCTTGGAGAAGTTTTTCAACATGGTTTCTTTTGGGGCGGGGGGTGAGGGTGCTATGTGGATATCTAGGGTGATGAGTTTATGATCTGATCTGACCAATGAGGAGTTTACCACAGGTGTGGAGCATTTGTCCCTCATGTTGGTGATGACCAGGTCCAGTATATTTTTACCTCTTGTGGGGGTGTTAATAAGCTAGTCCAGTACATTGGAGTTAATGTACTCCTGGAAGTGCTGAGCAAAGATATTAGTACTTCCGTAGTTTTCCCAGTTGGTGTTCGGGTAGTTGAAATCACCCAGTATAAGGGTGTTCAGTTGGACTCTGTTTTCCAGTACCTCAAGAAAAGAAGAGTGCGTGTCATGGGGGTGGGAAGGTGATCTGTAGCAAGCTACAATCTGGAATGCAGTTCTGCCCATTGTCAGTTGCACTTGGATGATTTCCGAGGCATCATTCTTTGCAACCAGTCTGGAGGTGTGGTTATCCTTGATGAATATGGATACGCATCCTCCCTTTGTATTTCAGTCTAGGTTTTGCAGCCAAAATGTGTGGTATGAGTTGTAGCCTGGAATTGCTGGGGTGTTCTTTTGAGCCTTGAACCAGGTCTCCATTACTGCACAAATATCAATGTTCTCCATGTTGAGAAGTGTCTCGAGAGAGTGCATTTTGAGGTTTAAACTCCTAGCATTCAGCAGCATGACCCTCAGTTTTTTGTCACTAGTACTTGTTACGGTGGTGGATTTGTTTTTTGAGCCTTGCCTAAAAAAGGCACAATTGGGGTGGCAGGAGCCTTTGCCAGTATCCTTAATCCCTGGGGTGCCAGGTGCAAGCCATCTCTGGTGAAGCAATGAGGCTTGTCGAGCATGCCATCCCAGGCAGACAGGTACTGGATTCCCTTTGAATGAAATCAAAAACTTTGCCAATTGTTGAAATTTATCATTTTTTCCTTGTACTGAGGTATCATTCTTGGTGAGGGTAAGATGCTACTCAGGGCTAGGGTCATAACTGCCTTGATTACATAATCAGAGAGCTCCTCTATGTCTCTTTTCATGTAGTCCAGGGAGGTACGTCTCAGGTCATTCACACCAACATGGACAATGACAGAGTTGTATTTGTACTTGTTGTGGAGTGACCTGAGTGCATGGGTAATGTGGAGGATTCTGGCACCCGACAAGTAACTGACAGTGACCTTCTACTTGTCCAGCCTGGTGAGGGGGGCATTGATGTGCCTGACTATGGAGTCACCTATTACAAATGTGTTTGGTTAGCTCACCTTGAGTTGCCTGACAGTTTGGGTGTATGTTTTGGAAGCTGTCTGGCTCTTATACCCCTGACAGGATATAACCCATATACCTAAGGGTACTGCATCCATGATCAATATGATGAACATTAAGATATACTTATAGAGGTGGTGACTGCTGTTTAACTTCATTCTCTCATTGGTGAAGGAGGTTAGGATTGTGTCACCTCATGCCACTGTAAAGGTGACAGTACTGTTCCCCTGTGAATGGGGTGCCAATACCACAGGTAACAGCCTTGCCTAAACTATTCCAGGCTTCAGCCTCACACCGAGAACCTGTATAACCCTGCTGCAGGAGCTTCTATCAGTAGTCCTCACTAATGATGTCCAGAAATTTTTGGACTTTTCCATGTATCACCTCTAATTTCTAAAAAAAAAAAACACTACCCCCTCCTTCTTCAGCCATGTTATCTCATCTTTGAAGAATCTTAGGGAAAATGGCAGACAGCTGACACCCAAAACAGTTCTCACATGGCACATTTTCCATACAAATGGGCATTGATGGGTACCTCAGTTGTGTGATGGATGGCAAACTCAGAAAATATTAGTACTTTACAGTTATGGTTACAATGGCACTCTAATGTGTGAAACATTACAGTTTTCCATCCCAGTGGACTATACCTCTCTATCATACCAAATTCCTCAGTATTTACCGGTTTTGCGGTCCAAATAATGGGGTGCCATGAATTCCCGAGTGACCCCTTTAATTACTGGGGTTTTTTCTAATATTTTTTTTAAGGTGTTGCTGACATCATTATGTGCGGGGTGTGCATAATGACGTTAGCTTAGTGAGGGAGACTGCCAGCCTGTTGGAATAGGGCTCAGACTGTCTGTAAAGTTTGCTTACCTTTTTTTACTTACTTTCATTTGTAAACTCGGATTCATACTACAGCACTCATTTTGATTGAATGAACATTCATTTGCAGCAGCAGCACAGCACACGGAGTGGCCAGGAGCTGTAAAGTTGAGCCTGTTTTCTTTTAATATTTAATAACTTAAGTAAAGTTAAAAAACTTAACTATTTAAACTTCTGCCTGCATTCTGCTTCTGACTATGGCTGCCAAACAAGCCAAGAAGGAGTGGAGAAAGTTGCAAGTCCTGCAGTGCAAGTTCAAGTTGTGCAGAGTCCGGAGTCCCGGACCAGTCTGCCCAGCATCTGCTAACTACAACTCCAGGAATCCCATTCCCATCCTAGAGGGACAGGAACAGTACATACACAGCAGTCTGGAATCAGGATGAGAAAATTTTTCTCCAGCAGCTCGACTTCTTTTTCTTCCAGCTACTACAGGTAAGAATACAAAAAAAAAAAAAAAAAATTGGAACTGACATTGTCTCAAAACTCTCAAGCCTGTAATTAAATAGTATGGCAGACTTGCAGTTGAGAGCTGCAAATGAGGGAACAAACGTAGTATTGTAGGTCTGTAGAAGGAGTTGTTTAAATACATTTGCTTTGTATAAATATACCAGATTAAAATACTCACATATTTTGCTCCACGTAAAAAATAAACAAAAAGGGAGAATAGTCATGATGTTACTGACTGAAACTAAACCTGGTGCCGCCTAGCAACAAAGTTGCAAATGTTGAAATTTACAAAAATGTTATTTTTTTTGTAACAATACAGAACGATACAGTTAAGCAGAGCAGTAAGATAATAATTGTACAAAATTGTGTTATTTGTTGTTGACTAGCAATGCATAACAACATTGAAATATCAGGAGATAATCATAGGAATGGTGGAACCACAAGACCAGTTTAAACTTTTTTTCATGTTAACTTCTACAGCCTTGGATTTTTCTTTGCACAGCCACTTCATTTTGTATAGTTGAGTTCACAGCATTAATTTTCACACCACTTCAGTTTGTTATTTAAACTATGCGACTGCTGTTTCAGACTTACAGAATGACTAATAATAATAAATTGATAATTTTTGTAAACTGTATATGTACATTACATCTCTGAGGTCTGTGTTTGACTTTGGCTTGGTTTGAATTTGCCTGTATTTCTTTGTGTTCTCCCATATATGAGTGGACCTTAGAGTACATATCTGAGAAGAACGTGTCCATTCTCTGTCAATGGTAGGACCAATAAAGTAGGCATTAGGACCACTCAGAAGATAACATTTGCCCAAGCTGCTTGGATGTTCTTAGTAGTTAATTTTATTTTTATAAAAGAAAATTGTATTTTAGTTTTGCACAAGTTCAAAGTTCGATAAAAGTTCAAATGTTAATATAAATAAAACACTATTGTTCTTCTGTTTATTTTGTGTTTAATATTTTGTCTGTTCTTCAGTTTGTGTTCAAATATTGGTATCCCACAATTCCATTGGAGTGGGTGGGGATTACATAATTATGTATGCACATTTTATGTTAGTCAGCGTACAGAGTTTTGGCCAGTTGTACCTATTTTTCATGGGCCTTTGCCCAGATTTTTTAAGATTCCAGGTTAACAGGTATTCACTGAACTTCATGTGTAGATGGTAAAATATGGCACAACACTTGCTTCATCCTTAAAACCTTAGGCTGACCGTATGCAGAGCTGCTCACAAGGGCTCAGGCATCAGCATGACATCATGTAGAAATCTGCATTATGTTTGCCAGGCATGCTCATTGCACAAATTGAGTGATTCAAAAACAATAATGAGCTGAGCCCTAATTAGCATAATTAGAGCCCAACTTATTACTATTTCTGAACCCCAGTTAGAATAACCATCCTGCTCAGAGAAGTGAATTTATATGATACAAGTATGATGAGAAGCACAGAGCTTCAGCACAATAGGGAAGCAAACACTGGTACAAGTGTTTTATTCCTGCTTAGGGTAATTTGATGAAAGCTTTCTTCTGGTTAAGATAACTATTTACATTAGGTTAAGTACTACTTACAAATCTATTCCTTTATATGAAGGTTGCTTTTGACTACTCTTTACCCTGCTGGCTATAAGGAATGTCAGTTTGTCACTTTTAAATGTATTAGCCAAAGGGCCGTGAGGGGTAGATTGCAAGTGTACCGACTGTAGTAGCCTGTAGTAGCCTGCAGGATTGTTAAACTAGACTGGGACGTCCATCCTTTAGCTTATATTTAGAGTACTGTTCAATACCATTTTAGTGATGTATGCCTTGCACATATGTTATTAGCCAAAATCCTTGTAACAGTGCCATTGTATGGTTGTGTTCTTGTTTAGTTGCATTTCTGTGATTGTTTTGTGGGGAATAATGTGCTCAATATACCTGCATGCCTGACATTTACCCAAAAAGTGTAAATACTGATATCTATCTGTCAAGCACAGATGTGGCGTACTGCATGACCTAGGAGAACAGTAGCAGTGTGATGATTTGTAAGGCCCATGCAGGATCATGGCTGTTAATGTCATGGGTGGCCGCAGTGGTATAGTGATTAGCAGTGTCATCTCACAGCAAGAGGTTCTCTGGTTCAATTCTTGGCTGGGGTGCCTTCAGTGTGGAGTCAGCATGTATTCCCTGCGATCATGTGAGTTTCCTCTATGTGCTCTGGTTTCCTCCCACATTCCAAACACATGCAGTAGGTGGATTGGACACACTAAATTGGCCATAGGTGAAAGTGTGTGAGTGAGTGTGTGGTACAAATGAAATATTGTGGCAGGGGTAGCCACCTGGTGATGTAAATCTTGGCTTGAGATGATTGTCACTCCTGAAGTGATGTGCAAAAATGGGTTATGGATGGATGGAGTACAAAGAGTGAGATGGCAGGGAAGGGAAGGCAAATATAGTAAGAATGAGGTACAGAAGATATATGCTGGAAATTAGTATGTTAATATTTGGAGAGAGAAAGGGTTGGGATGAGGCAGAGTTAGTTTGAGGCTATCCTGTGGAATAACATATTCTAATTCATGATTTGATTAAGCTTGGCTTTTGTAGCGTCTTTAAAGATTTATGACAGTGTTCCTGTTTGCTAGATACATAGAGGTGTGGAATGTCAGGCTTTGACAGGATTGCTAGTAAGCAGTGGATCATCAGCATTGTTATTAGATTTGGAAGTGAGAAGAAGGGATTTTTTTCTGTTGAGTATAGGTGTCTGGGGGAGAGTATTTTTTGGATGAGTGTAGAAACAGCAGGGTAATTGTTGCGGCAGTAGTCAACCATATGTATGGTTAACAAGGGGTAACTATGTCTGACCTACTGTACACAGATACATTGGGATTCATTTGGCACAACCATGCACAAGACATGGCCAGGGGATCAGTTTCTACCATGTTTATAGTTGTAAACATATCAGCTGCATTTATAATTATAGTGCTGGGTCATACTTACACTAAATAGTTTTACTTTGGTATATTCACAGATGAGTCTTTATCCAGTATCAGCACTGGAGAATTGTCCCCATCTGATGTTGGAGGCTCTGTAGCCTCTGATAATGATGGTGGAGATAAGCTGATGCAGTCGTGGTGTGCAGAGTGTGATGATACTGCATCCACTATGCAGACCATGGGCACAGTCTCCATGCCTGCAGATATCAAGGCTACAGAAACATCTGAGAGAGGACAGACTGATAGGGACACTATCAATCAGGGAAGTGTGCTAATCCCAGCAGACAGATGTCTGAATCTCCTCCTAGCACTCATGGACAGGAAGGCCTCAAACTGGTGGACTGATAATAGTGCTTGCTGGGAACATGCTTACTGCCCTCCCCCTGAGGTTGGTGTCTCAGAGGCTGAAACTCAGCATGTATGCATGGCCATCCTGGAGGCACAGGCTATTGCCATCACAGCCATGGCAGAGACAGTAAGGGTGATCCAGGGAGTGCAAGTACTGTGTGTGTGATTCCTTTGATAGACTGAATCACACACTGGACCATGTATTGTCTTCATTGGGTTGTCCGTCAGAAGGGAAGGGGCTATCCTTGAAGCCAGTCATCTGCTACATCCACAGATGTTCGCCAGGGATGTGCAAGAGCCCATGCTCTCAGTGCTAACACTTTCACAGCAGCATCTGTTGCAGAGGTGACTGCTCCCTATGGTTGTAGCCATTGTCATGCTGGTATATCTCCTAGCAGATGTCTGTTGAGGTCACCTAACAAACTAGCATCTAGCCATGGTCATGATACAGTCTTTGCAATTCTTGGTCTCGCCAACTCTCATGGGTGAGGACATGCACAGGATGCTGAACCCTCTGTCATGTGTGCCTTGGACCTATCATGTAGGCTGTGCTGCAGTGTTTCACCAACTGCTGAGACTGTGACCCTGCAGACACACACTCACTTCACCACAGCCCCCAGCACATCACAGACATCTGCTGATCGCAACCTTTCTCACCTTAAACCCCTTATACCTGTTCTGACACTTCCCATAAAAGCACTTTTTCCTTTCTATACAACTCAGCACTCACACTCACAACACAGTTTTCTGTGAAAGACATGCACACATTTGCAAATGATAACTGTGCCCCGTACTTTGCACATTATTTGGGTTGCTCATGTCTGATGCACAGTGTGCCCAGCCTGTGCATGGTTAAGTACAGCCTGGTATTGCATTTTGCATGGATAATTTTTACTGTAGTGTACCTGCTTAACTCTTGCATAGTTATGTTATAAAGCTATGTGCAATCCACTGTCTCTTTGCAAATACCACAGCATACCATATCTGTCACCATATAGCATGCTAATCATCTGCCTTCTCTGACTTTTCTTTTGCCTCTGCTTTCACTGCCTGTTGTGCTGGGAACAGACCATCCTACTCTAATTGCTTCCTAAGTATAATATTGTACAACGCTGCACACACAGCCGGCATTTTGGCAGACATGGCATAGTCATACTGCAGGTCACAACAGATGAATACAGACAGTGCAAGTGTACTTCAGCAGCCCAAGCACACACTCAGTAATGTTTCTGGTTTGCAGCAATGCATGGTTACACTCTTGGACTGTCAGGCTATGTTGATTTCTGATGGGTGTCATGAGTAAGGGTGTCAGGGCATATCTGGCATTGCCAACAAGATGCCTTTGTGGGAAGTCATCTCTCACAAATCATTGGCACAGGTCACATGTGTGCCATATGTGGGAGTCCTGAAACTGACTAGTTGGCATGCACACACACTGTGGATGATACCCTGTACAATGTAGACCACAAGAGCAGTTGATGGAGTGATACCCTTTGTGGGTCACATTCTTCCTTCAAAGTTCACCAGATAGCGTTTTACTTCAATGTGAGTACTGACTATGGCTCCTAGTACTTCAGTAAAATGGACTATATCATAGAAGTCCCACATGGTTTTAGCTCTCTCCTCTAGGGTACATGGGAATCACATATGCTCCTCCACATGCTGAGGTACAGCAATGAGAAACTGATGCAATATTCTCAAGGCAGATGAATGAAATACCATCACTGTCTCCCCTTTAGGTCACTGAAAGGTCCCTGTAACTTATACAGGAAAAGCTACACATACCTTGGTGTCCACTGGGATATGAACACCATGACTCTCATGGGGCTGCAGATGAGGCTGACACATTTCCACAATTTATTGAATGGTGTCACTCAATATATTACTAGTACATACTGTTGGTGTCATGGAGGCTAAGAAACATTCAGCATGGTTGGATGACCCGGCTCCTGGAGATGCAACTTTCTGCACCATTGGGCATAGAAGCTCCAATCAGAGCCTCCTGCAGATAAACATTTACTATGGCTGTAGCAGCCCCTAACTTAATTCCACAATCTACTCCTCCTGAGCAGAGGCATATGACTAAGTTCAAATATACAGTGGGCACAGCTCTATTGCATGGCATTTAAACATTTCTCAATTGCTCTGCCATGTTGTTTTGCCTCATAATCATACATGGGATCTCATTATGCAGTCATTAACATCAAGCAGAGCCGATCACTTTATTTGGCCTAACCACATTGTGTAGCTTGGTGTTCTGAATTGCACACACCCTAAACATGGCCACTCATCACGTAGATTTGCTTAGTGTAAAGTAACAACGTTTTCTGACTCTCATCCATAGACTTTATGACCACCTTGGCTGGTAGTCTTTTGATGGTTTTGGAGTCATATCACTAACTGTTTTTAAAAGGGTCTATATTAAAAAGTCGAAAGTTCAGAATTTCGAATGCTCATATGAGCGGAAATTCAGGAACTCAGTGTTGTTATTTTTTTTTATCACAGTACAGTGAAAATCGGAATATTTGTCCTTTCCTCACTGTAGTGCAATCTCAGAGTTGGAATGTATATTTAGTGGAGGGTGTGGGGGGCACAGTCCCCCACAATAGTGACTTTGAGTTCTTGAATTTCCGCTCATGTGAGCATTCAAAATTCTGAACTTTCGTCATTTTAATATAGACCCTTTTAAAATACTGTTTCAAAATTTTCATACGTGGGACTTCTGCAACTTTGACTGAAACAAATGTGAATTTTATTTGATTTTGACACAAAGTGCTGAGGAGCTTAAAGTTATAATACACCAGTTTACTTGCATAACACTGACATTTAAAATGCTCTGCTGTCATTTTACTAATACTGTGCATAGATTCTGCTGCTCTCCCTCAATTTTGCATTATAATGTAACGGAGAGCACATACCAAAACTATATTGTTTTATTAAAGTGTTGTTGAGGTGGGTATGTTAATTAAGGAATACTAGTTGATATGTATTAGGATGTTTTGGGTGGCACTTCAATTTGTGCAGGAAATTAATAAACACTCAAATGTTATATTAAATGCCATAAATTCATACATTCCAGGAAATGGCATTGTGTAAACTTCTGTGTTATGTGCTATACATCTGTGGCTGACCAAATAATATAAATATTCTACTATTTCCACTGCTACCAGTGTTGCAACTTTGTATTTATTTTACTTGTTTTTTATCTTACTAAAATGTTTACTTCTGGGTAGGTGATCTGCAAAGTGTCAGAAATTATATGTGGATACTAACAGCATTACCACAAGAGGTTGACTTCTGTGCACACTATACCTCTCAACCTCTTAGTGCAAGAAATCTGGGTGAAGCCTAAAATAATAGGGACAAAGTGAAGCAACTGGGAAAGATTTTAACTGTTGCTCTTATAAACTTAGAAATATGCTAGAATAACAAAATGTGTGTTAATATGCATTTTATGAAGGATATGAAGTCTGAAACATAAATGTACGTCATTATTTAGTGACTTAAATCCTCAGTGATTTGTCAGAAAACTACAAATTGTATGAGGAACAGAATAAAACGATGTGGTAAAACTCT
Source organism: Protopterus annectens (assembly GCF_019279795.1). Classification (NCBI taxonomy): domain Eukaryota; kingdom Metazoa; phylum Chordata; order Ceratodontiformes; family Protopteridae; genus Protopterus; species Protopterus annectens. The sequence goes on along the minus strand of NC_056729.1, from coordinate 438,739,084 downwards.
GGAAAATCTGCGAAATTCTGTACAGTTGAGAAGTATAATACACAATCTGCATGTCCTTTTCTCTGGGTCGCTGGTTTCTGCATTTGTGTAATGAAAGAAATGATGAGGTCATAGATTAAAGAGGTCGAAAAAAGGTTAATTAACATTTTTTTAGGCTCATTCACCTTGAGTAAGGAACTCAGCATTCTGCGAGAATTTGTAACTGCTACTCTTCCAAATTTAAAGGAGTCAGCTGGGATAGTGTTGCCATCTTGTGGAGATGCCCCTGTCTTCCTCCCATGTGAAATTTGACAGGCATGACTCATGGGTGGGGGCTAAATTCCCAAGATCACAGAATAAGTTAGGGGTAGTACAGTAGGCATTCATTCCTCTTCAGACTGCTACCACTGCAACCCAGATGAGGACAAGTTTTGGAACATGCAATTGAGAAAGGATGAAAGGAAAGATATATGAATGGATGGCTGAACCCTGTGGGAACAAGGGGGCTGCCTGCTCTGTAAATGTTACACATCTGATATAAAATAAACAATGAAATGTAAAAGCTTCTTTTATCAGTATAAGGAATGAAATGCAAACACTGCTTTAATCAGTCATATATCATACCCTACCATTAGTTAAATCTAAGTCTAAGAATAGGCTTCCTCCAGACATCCATAGTATTAACTGTACCAACTCTTTCAAGGCTGAAGTAATAAAATACTTCTTGAACTCAAAATCCTGCCCTTGTCACCATGCCACCTAAATTCCACACTCATTCCCTATTATTTCCTGTCTCTCTTCTACCCTACTTTCTTATAATACTCTACCTCTCATCTATCCTTACCTTCTCAAAACACTCTGTTCCTCCATCACACCTTTCTTGCTGTGTAGATATGTACTACTTCAATATTGGCCATTTCTATTTTATTGTATTGTCTATGCAATATATGTACCCTATCTGTATTGTTGATATTATATATATATATATATATATATATATATATATATATATATATATATATACTTTATATGACATCTGCTTTTGTAATTCTACTGCTTTTTTGTAATCAATTATAATTTTTCTGTATACTGGAGCTTTTCTCCTTGGGTCTTCATTGAAAAAGGGTCATATGACTTAGCTGGACCAACCCGGTTAACAAATGTCAAATAAATAAAAATAAATAAATAAGCTTGGGTAGTATAAAAATAAATGTTTTTTTTTTTGTAACTGGAAGTGTACTGTGAATTGTATATCATATATACTTTATTTATTAAGTGGATAAACCCAACAGATTGAAATGCCTATTTGCAGGGCAGCTCAGGTGTAATGCTTGGATAAGTCAGTTGCTCTTTGTCAAATATCCAGCAAAAAGACACAGGTAGAATCAAACTCAGCATTACTACTACAAGATGAATTTTGTTAATAGCTCATAGACTTAATCTTAAAAGTTAAATTACTGCATTTATATGAGCAGTACAGATAAACTGACTTGGCTTACTTGGGTTATGAGTAATCTGGGGTGCATATATAAATGTGTGTGTGTGTGTGTGTGTGTGTGTGTGTGTGTGTGTGTGTGTGTGTGTGTAAATACCTCTCAAGTGTACAGATTTTCACAGAACGTCCAGATTTTTGCCTCATATTTGTGGTCTGTTTCTCATAAAATTGTGGTTTTCTGTCAAATCACTGGCAAATCATTGAGGGTTGAAGTCAGAAAATAATGAAAGACATTTGAGTTTCAGACTTCATACCCTTTAGAAAAAAACATGCTAATGTAAAACCTGCTATTCTATCAACTCTCTAAGTTTGTAAGATCAATAATTAAAAAGTGTTCCTATTTTTGGGCCTTTGTCCCCCAATTATTTATGACTTTGTCCAAATTTCTTTCTTTAAAAGGTTGAGAAGTATGAGCTGTGTGTGTGTGTGTGTGTGCATGCGTGTGTGTGCGTGTGTGTGCGTGTGTGTGTGTTTGTGAGTGTGTGCGAGCACATCTTGGTGGGCTGTAGTGCTGAAGTTAGCAAATGTTCTTTCCTGTAAATGCCTGTTGAGGCCATCTTGTAATTTTGCACATTCTTCCACAAGATGCCAGGACTTGCTGTATAGGCAGTTTCCATTCCCCATACATCCTCGGATAATCTGTATACAGAAACTGGATGAAGTATGCATGTGATAACACATTAACCTTAGATACAATGATCTTGCTATCTAAAAATAAAAACCCTGTCTGTATCCTTGCTTTAGATGTTTATAAAGCCTTTGACAAAGTAAACCTAAACTATTTAGTTTCTATACTGCCCTATTTTGATATACCACATGAATTTACAAATATAACAAAAATTACACAATTCTATACAATAAGAAAACAAATTCAAATCCAATAAAATTATACTAACAGACTTTGCTGATGATTTAAACTTATATTTTGCACTCCCTAACACTGACTTGAGCAAAATTTTAGACTCAGTTAACACCTTCTCAAAAGTTTCAAACTATGAAATAAATCCCACAAAATCACTAATTTTCCCTCTCAGTCCATTAGGGCATACTGACTCAAATTTTCCTGTTTCAAAAATAAAAGTGAAATACTCACTAAAATATCCTTTGCACATAACCCAAAACTATTCATGGAGAATGATATACTGTAGATATGGACAGACATTGAAGAGGATATCCAGAGCTGGGGGAAAATGAAGCTATGCTTTTTTGAAAATGAGCAATTATAAAAAAAAATGAATATTCTCCCAAGGTTATTATTCCAACTCAATGCAACAAATTTAACAGTTCAGAAAAACTTCTTTAGAAAACTAAATGTAGCTTTAGCTAAGTTTATCTGGTACTCTAAGTCTGTCAGAATATACTATCAGAAGTTAATGTATCCTAAGGAAAAAGGGGGACTGGGACTACCTGACTTTAACTTATTTATTTATTTATTTGACATTTGTTAACCGGGTTGGTCCAACTGAGCCAGAGGCCCATTTTCAGTGGAGACCCAAGGAGAAAATCTCCATATTTGTACAGACGAATAAGTAGTAACAGGTATACAACGATATTAATAGATACAGAAAAAAAGGAAAAAATGATTAAAGACTAGCAGTGACTAATACAGTTTGAAATAGGAGACAATAATGAAATTAAGAAAAAAACAGTGTTAGTTTACAACATATGTTAAGAGGAAAATAATGACATAGTGCTTAAATATTACAAAGAGAAGAATGATTACAGTGGAGCTAGTATATACATATTTACAATGGATGAGAGAGGCTAGCTTGTGGGACTGAAATTTAGTAACCAGTTAGTTTAGATAAGAGACAGTAGAGGATTTAAATATTGGTGTGCAGAGTACTAGAGAGAAATAAAAAACAAGAGTGTGGAGGATTAGGTAGGGTCATGATGGGGGCACCTTGTGTTGAGGAGGAGCTGTTTTAGCTCCTTTTTGAAGTGTTTAGGGTGGGAGATGGATCTTATGAAAAAGGGGCGTTTATTCCAAGCCTGGGCTACAGTGTATTTGTATAGTAGTTTTCCAATGTTTTTCTTGGGTTGGTAGATATCAAGAAGCTGTTTGTCAGCAGTATGGAGGGGACAATTTGGGGAGTAATAGGATAAAAAGGAAGAGAGTGAGGGGCAGGATGTAGGTTTGAAAAGAATGGCGTGTGTAATTTGAAATTGTGATAGTTGGAGTCGGGGGAATTCAAGCCATTGCAGTTTGTTGAGGGCAAGGCAGTGGTGAGAGTTACGTAGTGAGTTAGTAGCAAACCTAGGTATTTTGTGGTATGTTTGTTCTCGTTTAGATAGATCTGTGGTTTGGATGTTGGTAAAGACAGGGGCTGCATAAAGAAGGGAGGGAAGGAGGAGTGTTTGAGAGTTTAGCATCTGGAATAAGAAATGTCTTATTTCTGTATAGTAGACCTAGCTTTTGGTGTTTTTTTAATACTTTGATGGATATGCAGATTCAATTTAACTTTGTTAATGGATATGCAGATTAAATTTAAGTTTGTTATCGATAATAGTACTTAAAAGCTTTGTGTGGAATTTTGCTCTAATGATGGTGTTGTCAAGGGATGTCATGAGAAAGGTAGATTTGTGGTTTATACTACAGAATCTGGTTCTGTTTTTTTATTGGGTTTAGATCTGTGCTGAGCTAGAGGTTGAGAAAGGAATAGCAAATGTTTAGTTTTTTTTTTTTTTTTTGGATTTAATATAAACTGATTGGCAGAAAGACACTTTTCAATGAATAGGAAAGAGTCTTGGCTGTGTGTGTAAAGTAGAGGGATATCATTGGAGATGGGGATTAATGTTGAGTCGTCAGCATATTGAATAAGGGTGGACTGTTTGCAAGAGGTATGGAGGTCACTGGTGAAAAAGTTAAACAGAAGAGGGCCTAGGAAGGAGCCCTGGGGGATTCCAGTTTTGCTGGGCAGAAAGGGAGAATATGAACTGAGCCATTTGACAGATTATTGTCTATTGGAAAGATAACTTGAGATAACTTGAGAACCAACCAAGTGAGGGGGCAGAGAGATTAAGATGAGATAGTTTGGTTAGGAGTAGAGAGTATGAAACAGTGTCAAAGGCTTTGGAGCGGTTGAGAAAAAGAGAGGATATTAGTTGGTTATTGTCTCTGTTTTCAGCTACAGTGTTTGCAGTGGCAATACAGTGGTGTAGCCTGAAACCATGTTGAGTAGGAGTTAACAGGTTTTCTTGGAGAAGAAAGTGCAGTAGCTGAGTATGGATGCATTTTCCAGTAATTTTGAGAGAGGGGGAAACTATGGCTATGTGTGTATAATTAGATGGGTCAGTAGAATTACCACCTTTGTGTAACAGGATGGTGTAGAAAGATTTCCAGATGTCTGACACTATGGTTTCTTGGATGGATCTATTAATTAGGAGAGCTACAGGATAGGCTATGGATTCAGCGGCTAGTTTGAGCAAGGTGGGAGGTAGGTTGCCTGCAGAGGGACAGCAGGGTTTAAGTTTGAGTAGAAGTGATTTAATGTAAGCAGTAGAAACAGGTTTAAGTTAGAAAGTATTGCTGTTGTGTGGGTTAGGACAGTAGAGAGGAGGGTCAGTGTTTTGGTGGGTGTGGGTAGGTTTTTGCATTGTAGCTATGAAGTAGTTATTTAGAAGGATGACAGTTTCTACTGAGGTGTCATTAGGGAAAGGGGAGGGTGTGGAAAGGTTTCCAGCGTGAAGAACTTTATTTATGGTAGACCAGAATTTTTGCGGGTCGGATTTTCTGTTAAATTGGGATGAGTTGTAAAAGTTTTTCTTAGCTTTGTTAATCAGTTTTTTGGAGAGGTTCCTGACTTCCTTATAGTTTTGAAGCACAGATTGTGATTTGGTTTTAACCCAAGCTTTCCAAAAACTATCCCTTTTATGCTTACGGGATTGTGTTTCTTTGGAGAGTCAGGAGGCATAATTAGCTTTAACTCTAATTTTTCTAATGGGAGCAAGGGAGTATTAAATTTTTGCACAGCATCATTACGAAGGAGCTGCTAACAGAAGGACCAGTTGATGTAAGATAATGTGGAGTTGAATATGTTGGAATTAAAGTTTGAGAGTTTGAGGTGACTGGAGAGAATATCATTGGATGTGGGTGGGAAGGTGATCACTTATGGTGTCTGGTAAGGTAAAGGGGTTGCGGTAAAGGTTAAGGGAGTTTGTGAGAACCCAACCTAATCTAGGACTAAGTTGGTAGAGGAGGCTTTGTACATGTGAGTGGGGGATGTGATAAGTTGGTGGAAGCCATGTAGGTTAGCACAGTGTTGAGGGGAGTCTGTCATTAATTTAGACCTGTCAATACTAACATCGCCAAGGATAACAGTTTTGTTCATAGGTTCATAGGTGTTGACTAGGTTAATGACCACAAGGGCCTTTTTAAGCCTAGCCATGCATCCCAAATCTCTGATGAATTCTGATACCCATGATAAGTGTAAGCATGGGCTTGGGAGATGAACCATTTACAGGTTACCTGTTTGCATCAGAGACATAGGTACCAAACCAGGAATGAATTTCCAGTTGCCCATCCAGTTGTCCAAGTTGCACTTGAATTGGATTAGGGAGGAACTCTGCTTCACATAGATGGGGATCCTGTTCCATAGATGAGGTAGTCTCTGTGATACATACCTATCTCTCAAGCAGGTCCTATTTATATCACAGGCAAGATTTAAGTCTTTAGAATGGGTAATTCTGGTACTGTTTGTTTTGTGGATATGCAGTAGGTCCATCAGAGTGGGGTCGGACAATGTCCTGTATGCCAGGCATAGCTCTCCCCTCAAAAGCCTGTAGGAGACAGAATACAGGGATAGGGCCTTGAGGTGGTCTGCATAGGACATATTACTTATGCCCTGTATTCTTTTAGTGAGGAACCTCTGTGGACATTCCAGTTGTTTGGACATGACTGGATAGGTACATAGCAAAGGGGGCATTGTACTCAATGATAAGTCTGATAAATGCTGAATACAGTGGAACAATGACTTCCTTCGACTTAGATGCCAACCTTTGTTTATAAGTTGTGCAGCATAGAATGATTTCCTCACTACTGCAGACAAATGGTAATCAAAGGCTAGATTACTATCTATGTGTGTCCCTAAGTCCCTGACTACTCGGTCAACTCTAAGGGGTATGTTGTCAATATGATAGTTAACAAGGATGGATGACTTCCCAAAGGATACTATTATGCATTTCTTGGCATTTAGTTTTAGTCCATGACTCTGACACCAGTTGTTTGTCTGTATTAGCCCCTCCTGGAGAACATTTGTGTCAGTGTGAGATTCAATGAGAGCTCCTAATTTGCAATCATCTGCAAATTGAGTCAACCAGAGACCACTGACATTGACCTTGACTTCTGGGAAGTAAATGCCAAAAAAGGAGCGGTCCAATGACTGATCCCTGAGGGATTCCACTTGTGAATAGCCTCTTTGTAGAGGTGGGCTCCCCAATTCTTACTTCCTGGGTCCTGTCTGTGAGCCAGTTGACTATCCACTGGGTGTAATACGGGTTTGTGCCTAACCTCTTGAGTTTGTCAACAATGCCCGAGTGGGATATTGTGTCAAATGCTTTGGCCAGGTCAAGGTAGACAGTGTGAATGATTTTGCCCTCATCCATTGCTTTGGTGACCTTCTCAAAGAAGTCCACCAGGTTAAGTAGGCATGATCTGCCCTTTATGAAACCAAACTGTGTTGGGTCCAGTGTCTGGAGGTTTACTATATCTCTGTTGATTATCTCCATGATAACTCTTTCCATGGCTTTACATATAAGACTAGTGAGACTTATGGGTCTGTAATTTACAGTGTCTGTTGATATCCCACCTTTGTGCAGAGGAATGACTGTTACCTTTCTTCATTCATGAGGCATGAAGCCTGTTTGGAGGCTACATTTAAATAGTAATTCCAGAGGCCTGATAGAAGGCATCCTGGATTATTGTCTGGGCCCATTGATGCAGTGTTCTTGGTCTTAGAGAGAGCATTAAGGACCTGTTCCCTAGTGATAGTAGGGGGAGTTATATATATTTGATGACATTTCCTGAGGGAAGGTTGAGGGGGAGAGGGGAGTAAAGTTAGAGTTGAATTTATCAGCCAGTAGGTTTTGCTATATCTTCTGGCTCAGTATAGGTGGCTCCATTTACAATGAGCTTTGCACACAATTGTGTATTGCCTTTGAGGTTGCGGACATAGCTAAAGAATGCTTTGTGGTTGTCCTTGGCCTGGGAGGCCAAACTTAGCTCAAGTTTGGCCTTGCTAGACTTTATTTGTCCCCTGAGTTGTTTGTTTAGTTTAATTAGAGTGCTTTTATCCTGCTGGGTGCTGCACCTCCTAATTTTTGCCATGATTTTCGTCCTCCTGTTATACATCTGACTGATTTTGTGATTCCACCAGGGTGGCTTATTTTTGGGTTAGTTCTGTACTTCTTCCTGGTGAGTACAGCTGCCTCTATACATCTATTAACATGCTTGTACAGGGTTTCTATGAACAGTTCTGTATAGGCAGAAGTATTCTCAGGGTTTATTGTGGCTTGAAAATTTTCCAGGAGGTTAGCTTAATACTTAATAGCAGGAGGTTAGCCTTAGAATAGTTCCTGAATATTCCCGATTTAGCTGGAGGTCCAGGTTTTATTTTTACTTCAAAGGAGACCATGTTGTGGTCTGACCTTATGCTCAAGGGTGGATATATTATTTTCTGGTGGTATATATATATATATATATATATATATATATATATATATATATATATATATACACATAGAGGCTATAGCAAATTTTTTTTTTGTGGGTTTAGGTGGCAATTAAGAATAATAAGCTCAGCAAGGTGGAAATTGGCTACAGGAATGATTAGAGGTGAGAGGTTAAGTTGAGCAGAGTAGAGGATAGCAACACCTCCACGTTTTTTAGAAATTCTGTCAAAATAATAAAAGCTATAACCAGGTATATATAAGAAGTGAGATGGTTATGTATATGTGGAGCATTGTAGGAGATAATCAGGGAAGGAATAAAATAATACAATGCAATATAAATGAGGGGAGGAGGGAGTTTGAAGGATGTAAAGGCATTATTTGTTGAGTGTGAGCAATTGTAAGGGGGAGTGGTGATTGTAAGGGGGGAGTGGTGTGTGGGAGGAAGTGGATTTCGGGTGGCTGTCCAATTAAGGTAGGGGTGTGATTTGAAGTGTATAACTCTAAGGAAGGTGGGGGTGTGTGGGAATGGGGGTAGGGTAGGCGAGCAGGGTGAGCCCAGCCACAGTGAGGGTGAACGGAGTGGGTTGAACCTGGATGTGAGTTCTCAGTGAGAGTGAAAAACAATCACTTAATCAGCCACAGTTTGTACAAGCTAAGAAGCAGTTTTAAGGTACATGGAAGTGAAAACCATGTGTAGGATATGGGGAGAATTTGGTAATAACCTTGAAATTGGGTATTTAAGAGAAGGGACACCAGTTATTCCAGAAATATATTATGCAGGAAGTTGAGAAAGTATACAGTATAAAAAGGAGGGAGGATACCAGAGGCTTCATGGTGATATGCAGCTATTAATCTAAGGTGACAACAGTTACTATAAATGGTGAAGACATAGATCCAGCATAGATAAACATACATTAACTTAATAAAGCCACAGGGTACTGCAAATATTGAGCAGCGATGTCTTTCACCAATGCAGGGGTAGTAGAGAGGTACTAAAAAGATTGCAGCTGAATGACATTAACTTAATAAAGCTTTGCTTGCTTGTGCCAAGTAGCCACAGTGTACTGCAAATATTGATCAGTGACATCTTTCACCAACGCAGGGGTAGTAGAGAGGTACTAAAAATATTGCAACTGAATAACATTAAATTAATAAAGCTTTGGTTGCTTGTGCCGAGTAGCCACAGGGTACTGGAAATATTGAGCAGTGATGTCTTTCACCAGTGCAGGGGTAGTAGAAAGGTACAAAAAAGATTCCAGCTGAATAACATTAACTTAATAAAGCTTTGGCTGCTTGTGCCAAGTAGCCACATGGTACTGCAAATACTGACCGGTGATGTCTTTCACCACTGCAGGAGTAGTAGAAAGGTACTAAAAAGATTGCAGCTGAATGACCTGTAGGTAGAGAATTACAGTAAAGTATGTAATGTATGTAACGTAATGTACAGTAAAGTATGTAACAGGAAAACTGTATATTCATTTGTATTTTGCCTTATTACATTATTTTTATTGTTAGTTTATTAGTGACTTCGTAAACTGTAGTGTCTTAGTCTGATAGTGGAGCTTTTCTCCTCGGGCCTCTGCTGAAAATGGACATGTATCCAGCCAGACTAGCCCGGTTAACAAATGTAAAATAAATAAAAATAAAAAATAAAAAATGTATAACGATTAGACACTCGCACATCACCGATAGGCACAGTGATATCCACTAGTGGAATGGATTTAATATATTATATTTTATATAAAATATAATTATGTAATAGGTTAATAGGTTCATAGGTTGGTACTAGGCTATCAGCCCTAGGGCCTACACAAGCCCAGCCATAACAATTCCCTGGCTATTTCTTCCCACACCATTTACTTCCCTGGACCCCTGTCCTATAATAATACATTATGATATAATATGTTCAAACAGGATCATTCAACCTGCTGAATATAATCCCAAGGGTAAAGAATGGTATCTACTATGGATTAAATGATGGTATAACTACATCAAAAACAGTAAAATCAATCCCAAAGCTCTTCCACTGATAAATGAGGAAAATCTAAAGGATAGCAGATTTCATATTTCATTAAAACATAGAATAATTAGATTTCAAAAATGATGGAAGCACTAAACCTAACAAAAACTTACATCCTGTTACAACCAATTCATCTGAATCCAAACCTCAGATTAAATAATGAGATAACAAACTTGGACAAATATCCACTCATTAAGAAATGCAAAGTTTGGGATACTTATGGACATATAAATACATCTTTAGACGACACAAGGAATATCCACCTTCCAAAAGGATACATCATAATGCTAAGGCAAATTAGAAAACTGTGCACTTCACTAATAGGATATTTTAAAGTTAACAATAAAGACATAAATACGTGCAATACATTATGGAACTAACTAAGCTTAACGAAAAAATGCTATCAAATGCATATAAGCTTATACTATCCCTTAGATAACAACCATCAATTTTGTATTCAAAATACTGGCTTGAAAAGCTCAAAGATATTACTGAAAAGCAAGACTCTAAATCTATTGAAAGAACATTAACATTAATCCCTTTTAAGAAACAAAAGTATACTCAATAATGATACCCAACAATGCTTACTGTACCCAAGAAATACTCAACAATTTCAGCTTGAAAGTTTTATCAAATTGTCTGTGCTGCTACTACTCACAAATAGCTGACCTATTCCACATCTTCTGGAGCTGTAACTGTACTTATATATTATGGTGCTCACTGAAAGTCAGACTAGAGAAGATGGGATATCAAAAATCTACATTATTATGGAAATTTGCAATTTTGCATATGACCTTTCAAAAGTTGCCCACACTTGATCTGCATATTCTAATTACCCTCTTCTCTCTAGTAAAATTGTACGTTACTCAGAACTGGTTAGATAGAACCAAATTGTCATGGGAGGGCTTCAGAAGTATGGCAATAAAGTATATATCAGCACATAAATTAATAATGAATAATCAAAGTAAATGCCCCTATTTTCTAAAATACTGGAGTCTTCTCCTGGATCCTATTTTAAAAGAATAGGTAGAAGAGTAAAGACAAATTATTGTGAATGTAAACTGGAAAAAGCATAAGACATATCCTTTTGTGAGTTTGTGTCTAATCTAAACCTCATATGTAGCAGTTATGAATTGTATGTATACTGTCAGACAAATCTTAATCAGAAGTTGATTTTCTGTAGCACTTGTATATATTGTATATACTGTATATAGAGTGTCATTTATATTGTTATTTTGTTGTAACACTGAATATTTTCTTGCAACAAGATATACCTAAATATGACTGTATTTCTTCTATCATGTAACAGAACTGTGATTGTAAAATGACTGGAACTGAAATATGCAAACAAAACAAGAGAAAAAGAGAATAAAAATATATGAAAAAAAAAAAAAAGAAAGACACTAGATGAAGTGAACCACTGTAGTGGTTTATACAGCAGTAGTTATCCCTTCAAGGCAGTACTTTTACTGTCTGTCAAACCCATTGGGCACAAGTGCTGCTTTTCAGGGGCCAGTGATTTACTGGATGGAAGTAGAAAGTATCAAACCCTAGACCCTTCACTATAGGAAGTAATTTAGTCAGCCCAGAACCTTTCTCCTCTGCACTAACTGCCAGGATGCAGTCAGAATGCACTAATACATTATATAAACTGATAAGGATTCACTCAAATTACAACTGCCAAGGTACAGTCAGAATACAATAATACATTATATAAAATGATAAAGACACACTCAAATTACAACTGCCAAGATGCTGTCAGAATACAATAATACATTATAAAAAATAAGGATACACTCAAATTACAACTGCCAAGATACAGTCAGAATACAATAACACATTCTATAAAATGATAAGAATACACTCAAATTACAACTGCCAAGATACAGTTAGAATATAATAATACATTATATAAAATGATAAAGACACACTCAAATTACAACTGCCAGGATACAGTCAGAATATAATACATTATATAAAATGATAAGGATACACTCAAACTACAACTGCCAGGATACAGTCAGAATACAATAATACATTACATAAAAATGCTAAGAATGTGCTCAAATTATAACTGCCAGCATACAGTCAGAATACAATAATACATTATGTAAAATGATAAGGACCACACTTCTCAACATCTTAGCACAAGAAATCTGGACAAAGCCTGACATAATGAGGGGGCAAAGGTCCAAACATAGGAACACATTTTAAATATTGCTTGTATAAACTTAGAAAGTTGCTAAAATAACAGGATTAATGTTGGCATGCATTTTCTGAAGGAAATAAAGTCTGAAACTCAAATGCATGTCATTATTTAGTGACTTTAATCCTTAGATCATCCAAGTGATTTGTCAAAAAAACAAAATTTCTATGAGGAGCATACCAAAAATATGAGGCAAAAATATGGACATTTTGCGAAAATCTGTACAGCTGAGAAGTATGATGGACACACTCAAATTACAAGAATGCATAGCATAAAAATAATAAAGATGAATTCAGAATGCAATAATACAACAAAATAAGTTATTTAAAGGGAGCAAGGCCAAAAGTCTGTCACATCTAATTCTAGTATCTGACTATTTAATGCATTAAATGCCACCCTAACTTGTGTTAAATCATGACAGATTTATTCATCTGATGCATGATGTAATGGCTTCACTCCAAAAACCAACTCTGCTCCAGTTTCCTCTACCTCCCAAAATGTACTGGTTTATTAGCTATATTGAAGCTGTCCATACATGCTGCATTTACTCTTGTTATTGTAGCCAAGTGCAAGGCTGATGAAAGTCTGTAAAAAGGGTAATTCACTTAGAAATTTGGCAAATAATGAATAGATGTTCCAGCCTCACCTCAACAACATCCATTGAGACAGGAAAACTTAAAATATACCAGATGAAGTGAGGACCAGGGGCATCGTCAAAATGAACTATAGTGACTGACCTTGTGTATATTTAAAGACACACCTTCTTACTTTTTGGGCAAGTTCTGTCCTTAGATTTGAAAATAAACCATGTCATTCTTCAGCAACTTCAAGCATCTCAGACTTTCCTCCCATCAGTCAAAGAAAGGGTATCATATTTAGCTGGGTGTAGCATGGAGCCTCTAGATTATTCTGTAAATTTGATAGTGATGAGCAGGTTTTGGGGGAGTATGGAAATTCAGGTGAAAGAGTGTCCTTGAGTGGCAGCAATTTGTAAATGATAGCAACTACGTAAAGTTGGAGGTTACATAGGTAAAATCTTGGCCACAAAGGCAATTAATATAGTTTATTCTCTAATATCTGTTTATTGTTAGTTGTGATTGTGATTTTATATATATTTTTTGACACACATATTTTCTTTTGCATCATTTTCCTGTTTTGTAAGTTGGTATTTTGCAGTTTCCTGAATGTGTACTGATTTGTTTTCCATGCCCATTCCAAAACAGCCATAGCTTTTTGTGGTTAGAGGGAGGACCCTGGACAGGATACGTGAATGCTTAACCACTACTTTGTCTGAAAACTATGCGTAGTGCTGCTTATATGCCACAGAGCTCTAGGGATGTATTAGAGGTTACACAATCATTGCTTAGATGGGAATAAAACTCTCAAAGAAAGCCCTGGTTCCAACCACCATGAATCACAGATACCATCTTTAGATTAAAGTGCCACACACCGAACAACTGTTTACTGTCTCGGTAGTTTACAAGTCACTGGAGTTCTCTCTTCTTGCTGCATTTAGAGTATGTAAGGACAAGCCAAATGATACAAACTAATTTAATATCTGCTTGGGGTTAACAACTGAACACAAACATGTAGTCTTTAAAACAGAAGAATAAGTTTTAGATGAATTTATATAAATATATATATATATATATATATATATATATATATATATATACATATACCTTTTTAATATTACTAGATCATTGTGGCTCATTTGTTAACAAAAGTAAATCTTGCTTGAAAAAGGTTATGTGTGATTTATGAAAATAATGTAATTCGTTGACATGCAGACAAAATCTGAATCAGTTTACAGTTGTTTGAAATAATCTGTTTCTTGGTACTTTACACTGTTTTGCTTTGCAATGGTTTAGTTTATGATACAAAAAAATAGATTCCAATGATATAAAGAAATTATGGCTGGGAGCAACACATGTGTAGCCTTATGATGAATGGGTTTTACGTTTATTCATGTTACACACTTCCAATTTTTAATTAGCATTTAGTATCCTAAGAATTGTTTCCAAAGACTCACACCGCACATAGAAATTAATATGGAAGAATAGCAAAGATTTAAAACATCTGTTTTAGTTTTGCTGTATCTTACTGATTTACTTAAATGGGTTGCTCAGATTAAGCCTCCTAACAAAATAGCAGCAAAGGTTGAGGTGAAGGGAATAAGATGTTAGGGGGATGAGAACATCGCTGTGGTTGATGTATTAATCACTTCCTGCAAGCGGTATTGTAATCATCAACAATGATCATATTTTTATTTAAATATTTATTTCATATTTAAATTACTTCCAATTAAAATCTGTGTGTTAGAAAATAGCAACTAGAGTAGTATACATGTGTGACTGTGTGCACTTGAATGCATGTGTGCATGTGTGTGTGTGTATGCATGCATATGTGTGTGTGTGTGTGTGTGTGTGTGTGTGTGTGTGTGTGTGTGTGTGTGTGTGTGTGTGTGTGTGTGTGTGTGCATGGATATGTGTGTGTGTGTACTTGTGTACATGTGTGCATGCTTATGTCTGTGTACTCAAGTGCATGTGTGTGTGTGTGTGTGTGTGTGTGTGTGTGTGTGTGTGTGTATCATATGTGTGTGTGTGTAATTGTGTGCATGTGTGCATGCATGCATTTGTGTGTGTCCTAATGTGCATGTGTGGATGCCTATGTTTATGCAATTGTGTGCATGTGTGCATACTTGTGTGTGTGTACTCATATGCATGTGTGCATGCATGCGTGTGTGTGTGTGTGTGTGTGTGTGTGTGTGTGTGTGTGTGTGTGTGTGTGTGCATGGATATGTGTGTGTACTTGTGTACATGTGTGCATGCTTATGTCTGTGCACTCAAGTGCATGTGTGCATGCATACATGTGTGTGTGTGTGTGTGTGTGTGTGTGTGTGTGTGTGTGTGTGTGTGTATCATATGTGTGTGTGCAATTGTGTGCATGTGTGCATGCATGCATTTGTGTGTGTCCTGATGTGCATGTGTGGATGCATATGTTTATGCATTTGTGTGCATGTGTGCCTACTTGTGTGCGCGTACTCATATGCATGTGTGCATGCATGTGTGTGTGTGTGTATGTGTGTGTGTGTGTGTGTGTGTGTGTGTGTGCGTGCGCGCGTGTGTTTAAAACTAGATTTAACCACTTCTTCCCCTTTTACCAGACCCACGGAAATGAAATGTTTGCTACAACATGCAAGCTTTATAATCCTGCTATTTACTTAAAATTGGCTTTACGTAAAGTATTCCAGTATTACAAAAGCCTTCTTTTTTAAGTAAGACTTGTTTTCTTCCATATGCCAATACTACTCTGTTGTTTTATAACACTCTTCTCCCATAATCATATACTTCAGTAAAAAAGGTAGTTTAGCATTGATCAAAGCCTATGTTCAAGAAGCTTTAATGGACTTCTGTTACCAAAACATGGAATTGATTACTTAGGCATTGTTCATGAATGCTTTAATGGACTCCTGTTACCAAAATATGGACCTGATTACCTAGGTGTTATTCATGGATGCTTTAATGGACTCCTGTTACCAAAATATAGACCTGATTACCTAGGCGTTGTTCATGGACTACAATCTTCCAACCCTTCAGCCGGTTCTGTCATTGTTCTTCATATACTGGGTAAAATATATGTATATGTATATGTGTATATATATATATATATATATATATATATATATATATATATATATATATATATTATCATATTTAATTTACAATGCTGTCCTCTCAGC
Source organism: Protopterus annectens (assembly GCF_019279795.1). Lineage (NCBI taxonomy): Eukaryota > Metazoa > Chordata > Ceratodontiformes > Protopteridae > Protopterus > Protopterus annectens. The sequence continues at coordinate 438,722,973 of NC_056729.1, read as the reverse complement.
AGTAATTATTATGAAGCACAGAGAGAAACTGTAATAAAATCAGGAAAGTTCTTAAAAAATCATGAACAGCTAAGACAAAAATGTAAACAAAATTCAGGATTTGCCAAGATTTGTTGAACTTTATAAATTGCATTTCTATGAAATCCTAAGACTGACAAGTACCTGTCTCTGTTTCATTTGTTGCAGTCTTGCTCATTTCCCCAAAATATGTTTGTTGTAATTTATATGATTCCACCTAGTCATGTCAGATTTTTTTTATCACATTCTGCCATGTATATAGTTGGGACAACTTGTATGATCATACATAATTTCACAGTTTTTGAACTAAACATTATCTTATCTGTCATTGTTGCGACAGTCACATAATTCTTGATTTGATAGCACCTCTGCCCAGTCAGCTAGTGTGACCTCAACACCATTTCTTCTCTTTTCTCTACCACTTAGAACAGTATAACCTATTGCAAAATGATCCATAATACTTTCAAATATTTAATTGTCAGAAATTAAAGATACCATAAAGACAAATAAAAAAGTGAATATTATTTACTCCAACCAATGGAAACATATGTACAGTTTAGCCAACATGCAAGGGGAAACAAGCAGCTATAATTTTGCAAATGCTAATTCAGATTATCTAAAACTAATTACAGGACCATTTCTATCTTGTTTAAAGCACACTGGGAGGGAGTGGAAGGAAATTTGTTTAACATTCTATGCTCTGTTTCTATACTGCCTATTACCAAGTGCATCCAACTTTGAGATTTGAGCCATCTTCAATTAGCTGCACAGGTGTTACACGGGTCACATGGAGGATGATGGGAGTGAGTAGCCAATGACAGCTTGTCCATCCTAGGGGGAGGGAGACAAACTAGCTGAACTATAATGGTAGTGTTAAGATCCTGGTAAGCTTCATGCTATAAGTGGGATACCACCATACCTCTCAACTGTCCAGAGTTTTTCAGAATGTCCAGATTTCTGCCTCATATTTTTGGTCTGTTCCTCATAAAATTTGTGTTTTTGTAGCAAATCATTGAACATTGAAATCATTCAATAATACTAAATAATGACAGACATTGGAGTTTCAGACTTCATATCCTTCAGAAAATACATGATAATTCAAGACCTGTTACTCTAGCAACTTTCTAAGTTTATAGGAGCAATATTTAAAACCTGCCCCTGTTTTTGGTCTTATGTCCCCTCATTGTTTCTGGCTTTGTCCAGATTTTTTGTGATGAGAGGTTGAGAGGTATGGCTACCATTTGTTCAGGAGGTTGTGCATGTGTGGTAGCGAGAGTGAACCATCCAAAGACAGCAGTGGTTGGCCTCACAAAGCCGTAGCTGTGGGGTGGTGGGGGAGAGGGCTCACTCCCTGGCAGAAGTATGATGCAATACTAGTATCCAGCACCTCCTTGCTGACCCTAGATGTGGGTTGGGTGGAATCTGGTGTAGGCAAATACTGGTTGAGTAGACCAGATGGATGAGGAGAGAAGCTGGTGGCAGCTAATAGTCAGCTGCAGGGAGGGGTAAAATATCTGAGCAATCCTCAGCATGTATTATATTCAGACTAGAAAACATTAGTCTCTGGTATGTGTTTATGATCTCTGAACTCTGCTAAACTTTACCACTGTCTCATGAGCAGCATGGTCTGGTAGTGCAACCGCTGTTTCTTTTGCAGCCTTGTTTAGAATGTGGTCACCAAGGGCTGCAAAATACCATGACAGAAACGTTTCACTTAGCATTCTGGGAAAGTATTTTGAAAGGATAACTATTAAGCTACGACCAGATGCAGTAAAAAAAGGGATTAGATTCACCAGCAAAGGTTTACAGAAGAACACGCACATCTGGCAATTCTGACTGGTGTCCACTTAAATTTCATATATACACTAGATAGATAAGAGATTGCCAACAGGTATAAATTTATTTGGATTTAACAATGGCCTTCAGTTCAGTGCTTCACCAAGAAATATTAAATATCAAGTGATCACGATTGCAGACCATCAATACTTTTATCAGCAGGTGGAATTCAAATTGGTTACTTAATAGAAAGTGTTGAGTTAGAATAAGAGATTCTTTTTCAGATTTTAAAATTGTTAACATAGGAGTTTCCCAGAGAAAGGTGCAGGGGCCAGTACTGCCCTACATTTTTATGTGTAAATTTCCTTCAGACCAGATAATCCAGGTAAGAAAGCTTGTAGACTACACCAAAATATAAATATAGTAAACACTGAAAATGATTAAGTACACTTAAAACTTAGATGTTCTTAACAGTTGGCCAAAACAATAAGGCTTGCTTTTTAATGTTAACAAATGTAATGTAATACATTTTGGGGACTATAATCACGGTTATCCATGTTTTCTCATTGATTTTATTTTATCAGAGAAGGACAAAATCAAGGATTTGGAAATTATTATTGACACCATCTATGATTTGGTATAAATGCAAACATTGTGATTAGAAAATATTATATTATCATGAGAGATTTTCTCAGTATTTTGACCAGTAGGGACAAAAAGGTGTTGGCAATGCTGTACAACATAGGAATTAAGCCTCATAAGGAGTACTACAGTGGCTTGTATTTATAACCTGTCACTTCTAAATAGGTTAGAGAGGGTTCCAAAATAATATATTAAATGAATCTCTAAAATGAGGAATCTGAGATATAGTGGTAGTTTGTCCAAATCGTGTTTGTATTCCGTAAGTTATAGGTTAATTGTGGAGAATTTGAATATTATTTACAGGTGTCATGGCAGTGAAGCTCTGGCATTATTTCTGGGTGTAGATATTAAACAGCATACATTTGCAGCAAGAAATAATAGTGCATTGTAACATCTACCAACATTTAATGCAACTATGAAGAAGAAATCTTTTCAATGGAGTGCTGGTAGACTTTGAAAGTTCTTCCTTATTAATATCGGGAAGACAAAAATTTCAGCTATTTTCAAAAAGTAATTTAATCAATGGTTTGGGGACAGGGTGCATGACTCTGAATATTGTGGAGGTAGACTCTTATACATTCTGTTTTGAGGCTTTGAGTTTGTTAGAAAACTATATTGAAACATTTCTGCCGCTCCCCAATTCAGCAATACAGGAAAGAGCATCAGTTATGTGCACTATTCTTCCAGGTGTCCAGTTTTCCCCTGAACCAATATTTTTCACATTTAGACAATCACTTATTCCAGTTGTGAAATCAGGATGCAACAATACTATGGTAGAGCTCAGTTTTCAGGTTATTCATATATTAGATTATTATATTAAACAAGAACCGCCCCATGGCTAACTAGACTTACAAAAACCAAAATAGTTCCTAAAAATAATGCATGGGCAACTTGGCATACTACTAAAGAACCAAATGATCAAATCAGATACCGTCAATTAAGGAATGCCACAAAAAAATCCATCATTCTAGACAAAAAAAACTATTATACCCTACTGCAACAAAAACATCAAAACAAATCTCATAAGTTCTGGGCAGGAATAAATAACCTCCTAAATACAGGCCGCCCCACCACCCCACCCCATCAGCAGCCCTTGACAAAACACCTGAGGAAATTGCTAACACATTTAATAGCTTCTTTACTGAAACTATCCAAGCACTAGCCCCACAACTCATTCCCACCTGCTCCAACCCCTCCTTCCCCTCCCCCACATGCTTCAGCACCAGAAATACTACAGACAGCACGACTCACCCTAATACTCATCTCTCCTTTAGCATCCAACCCATCCCAACTCCCCTCATGCGTACCCTTCTCAAAAAACTAAAACCTACAACTCTAGCCACTGAACTCCTCCCTGCTGAGTACCTGCAATTAGCCACAGATGCCATTGCACTCCCTGTCTCTATCTTCATAAATATATCCATCTCTGAAGCCACCATTCCCCTCCACAAAGGAGACAGTTCCACTGAACTGTCCAACTTTAGGCCTATAGCCATTTTGTCACCACTAGCAAAAATCCTGGAAAAATGCATCCACAAACAACTTATGTACTACCTCAATCAAAACAAACTGCTGGCTGACACTCAGCATGGTTTCAGTCCACACCATAGCACCACTTCGGCTCTCTTATCTTTCACTAATTTAATCAACCTTCATCAGAACAACAACAAACCATCTTCAGCACTCTTGCTCGACCTTTCTAAGGCCTTTGGCATGGTCAACCATCAGTTACTGCTCCGTTCATTAAAAGCTGTCTTCCTAGACCAACACTCAGTACAATGGTTTCAGTCCTTTCTCCTTGGTAGACAATAGGCTGTCCTATGGCACAATAAGCTGTCATCCCCAACTACCCTAGGTGTCCCTCAAGCCTCCATACTAGTACCCCCTCCTCTTCTCTATTTTCATAAATGACCTTCATACCTCCATCCCATCAACACACTGTATACGATTCAACCTTGATCTGGTCAACCACTTCTCAAACAGATCTCCTTTCCCTAACCCAGAACACCTTTAATAGTATTGAAAACTGGCTAACTAACTGCCAGCTGCTTCTGAATCCTAATAAAACCAAGCTACTACTTTTCTTCCCTACCCATAGGACCATGCATCCATTCTTCACTATTAAGTCCAACAATGGGACCATTACCTCCCCAGATGACCAAACTAAGCTACTAGGAGTATTGCTTGACAACCACCTCAAATTTGACGCGCATATTGACCACACTATTAAGTCCATTAATAAAAAACTTGGCTCCCTTTACAAGCTCAATCCTTTCCTTACCCCTTTTGCCAGGGCTGCTATAGCACATACCCATCTTCTCTCATCTCTCCTTTATGCCTCAAGATGGGTATGTGCTATAGCATGTACCCATCTTCTCTCATCTCTCCTTTATGCCTCTCCAGTATTTACCAACTTTTCTAAAACCAACCTCAACAAAATATCCTCCTGCTACTAACATATAGCTAGATTTGCCACTGGTATGGCTTATAAAACCCACCACTGCAATAACCTAGTTCTACTCAACTGGCTAGAACTTCCATCCCTTCTACAATACAACCAAATTACAGTAGCACACAAAGTACTCAACCAGCCTGATAATACCCCAGCTCTTAGGAATGTGATAAACACACATAATGCCTTCAGGCAACTTAGATCCTCAAATAAATTATTGGTCCTAACCACAAAATCCAACAACACAGCAGGGGATTCTCTATTTACTAACTTAATTGGTAAAATTTAAACCAACTCCCTGCAGTTGTAACCCAAGAATCTTTACTACCCATATTTAAAAAATGCCTCCAAAAATACTTTAAATCACACTGGCTCTGTCCCTGCCTAAACCCTGACTAACCCTACCCTACAACTTAATATTTCCCTTCTCCTTTGATTACTGTCAAGCCAGTCTTTCTACTGAGCAATTGAGTTATATTTTAATGTTCAGAAATACCTGCTTATACCTATGTTAAACCTTAAGCTTGTGGAATGTGTTTTTATCTACTGTGTTTTGTTTGTATGGTTTTAGCCTTGCGATAGGATGTACCAATAATCTTCGTCACTTCAGTTCTATTACTGTTGAATTATCTATCTATTGTATTATCTATGTCAGTCGTTCCCAAACTTTTTCGATTCTCGGCTCTCATGCTGAATCCAGGTTTTCCCAAGCCCCCCCCCCCACAACGCACATAAAGTGCATATTTTATTTATTTATTTATTTGACATTTGTTTAACGAGGCTGCCCAATTGGACTAGGAGACCTGGAGAAAAGCTCAAAAGTACAATAAAAAGACAATTACCAAAAAAAGTGGGCATTCTGCTTAACAGCATAACACTGATCTACTATGGTTGAGAGGTAAGCAAACCTAATGGCAACCTTATTAATTTTAAGTTTATAAGAGCAATATTTAAAATCTGTCCCTATTATTTGGCTCTGTCCAGCATACCTCTCAACTGTATAGATTTTTGCAAAATGTCCAGATTTTTGCCTCATATTTTTGGTCTTTTTCTCATAAAATTGTTGTTTTCTGGCAACTCACTGGCAGATCATTGAGGCTGAAGTCAGAAATAATGACAGACAGTTGAGTTCCATACTTCATACCCTTTAGAAAATTCATGCTAATGCAAAACCTGCATTTCTATCAACTTTCTAAGTTTGTGAGAGCAGTACTTAAAAGTGTCCCTATTTTGTGCCTTTGTACCCCCACTATTTTTTGCTTTGTCCAGATTTCTTGATCTAAGAGAGTGAGAGGTATGTGTCCAGTGGTATAGTCCAGACTTACACAGACCTTATTGTTGCTGCTGCCAGGGATCACTTTCACTCTTCACTCTCTCCCCTCATGACACACACACACACACACACACACACACACGCACACACACACACGCACACACACACACACACACACACACACACACACACACACACACACACACACACACACACACACACACACACACACAGTCTCTGTTGTATTCATGCATTCATTCACTCACACAAATCGCTCTCACTCTTTTCTGATCTCTCACACAGTCATAGTCAGTCCCTCATTCATACCTGCATTCACTGACACATCACTCTTACACTCCCGATCACACACACACACACACACACACACACACACACACACACACACACACACACACACACACCCTCATTCATACCTGCATTTACTCATACATCACTCTCTCTCTCCTGATCAAACACACACACAGTCACTTCCTCATTCATACCTGCATTCATTCACACATAGCTCTCACTGTCTGTCATACCCACATGCCACACACCCACGTACACATTCATTCATACATCGCTCTCACTTTCCCGATCTCACACCCACATGCCACACATCCACTTACCCATTCATTCATACATCCCTCTCACTCTTCCGATCTTACACATACACACACACACAGTCACTTCCTCAATAATACCTGCATTTATATTCATGCACGCATTCACTCACACATGCAGACAGACGCACACACTCATACAGGCATTCACTTACCTGACAGCCCATTTCCAAGTGCTCCATGGCCCGATACTGGTCCATCGCCCGGTGGTTGGGGATCACTGCTATACTTGATGCCAGTTTTGCTAAAAAGCTACAGTGTAGGTCTAGACTTAGTTCTCTACGAACTAATAAGCTTAGCTGCAAAATAAACCGCAAACTGTTCACGGTTTATTTTGCAGCTAAGCTTATTAGTTTGCGGGTCACCTGTGAGGAAGCCGTGGCTCCCCAGGGTGCCGCAGCGCACAGTTTGGGAACCCCTGATCTATGTAATTATATTAGTGTAATTGTGTTAAATGTGGAGGTTTTCTCCCCGGGCCTCCGCTGAAAATGGACATGCATCCAGTCGGACTATCCCGGTCAACAAATGTAAAATAAATAAATCAATAAAAATAGTGGGTGGCTGTCCAGCAGATGATACTGGTGTAATTCTGTAACTTAGAGCTCTTGATTTCAAGGGACTTGACAGTCACTTTCTGAAATACTTTTGTATTGCATTGGCCATTGTTCTACTCCTTTTTAAAAGGTATCACAAAGAAAGCAAGTAATGTGAATACATACATTCATCCTTAAAGAAATGGATTCCTTAGTTGCTGAGGCTGTTGTATTGTCTAATAAGATCTTTTTTTGGTATTCTGTGAACACTAACACTTACCTTTAAATTTTCAGTCAATGCATCCAAAAATCAGTGATTTTTTTATGGTGCATATCCATTCACATCAAATAAGAATCTGCAGTCACACTAAGCAATTTTTCAAGAAAAAGACCTGCGTAACCAAAGCAAAGTCTCCTCTATGATTTCGCCACCTATTTCCACACATGTAAAATAGTAGCAGCAGGACATTTTCTGTCTGTGTGCTACAGTCATGGTAACATAGAGAGGAGACTCACTGCTTTTTTAGCCTGGGTGAGATGTATAACTAGCTATGACATGACATTTCCTGTGTGCTGTTGTCATGGTATGATTACAAGTAGGACATAGGAGTAAAATAATTCTACCTATATGTAGATATGATAAACTGCATACAAGCCAGCAATACAAAATAAGGCTTGTGTGGAAGTCCTCATAGGCAGTCATTACTAAATGCAATCTTGGGTATTAACTAACACTTGTATGGCATTACATTGCGATGAAACGGCTAGGCTTGAAATGACCTCTGAAACTATAGCCTAGTTATCTCTTATGATCCCATAATAATATACCTGACACATACCTCTCGACTGTACAGATTTTCGCAGAATGTCCAGCTTTTTGCCTCATATATTTCATCTGTTCCTCATATACTGCAGTGGTGGTGCTGTGGTAGCATTGTTGCCTCACAGTAAGATGTTGTCCTGTTCGATTCTCAGCTAGAGCGTCTTCTGTGTGGAGACATGCATGAATGGGCGTACCTTCGTTGAAAGTTGTGCATCAGGGCTGGCAACTCGGCACATAAAAATCTACTGCCAATCATTAGCGGACCGGAGTTCCGCTGTGGGACCCCTAACCGGGAAAAGTCGAAAGACACAACAACAACATATTTCATCTGTTCCTCATAAAATTTGTGGTTTTCTGGCAAATCATTGAAGATTGAAGTCACTAAATAATGACAGGCATTTGAGTTTCAGACTTTATATTGTTCTGAAAATACACAATAATGCAAAACCTGTTATTCTAGCAACTTTCCAAGTTTATAGAAGCAATATTTAAATTTGTCCCTATTTTGGGGTCTTTGTCCCCCCTTTCTTTCTGGCTTTGTCCAGATTTCTTGCACGGAGAGGGTGAGAAGTATGACATAAAAATACTATTCAGTTTAAAATGTGCAAGCCAAACAAAGAAGGTAAAGGATAGTGTTAATTCTGAAATGTGTTTATTAGCTTTCAGTGACTATATTGTGTGATTCTTTGATACCTACAATTAATTCTGGATAAGGCTGAGTAGATTTCAATTAATGTGGAGGATTTTAATATGTATTTAGTGATGATATGCATTACTGAGGTGAAGGATATTGTTTAATCAGAGCCATGGCATGGCATGTCTAATCTGGTTGCAGGCTTGTAGGGAATACCAGCTGGTGCAGTATTTATTTATATTTTCAAAATGAAAAAATTTGTTTATGTTTCTTTCTTTTGGGCTTTCTGTCTGGCACCATGTCCCTGAGTTAAAAATGTTATCTGCATACCCTCACCAAAACTCACAAACTGTTTTTCTTTGCAGAAAATAAGCACTCATTTACTGGCAGTGGGCCATACCTCTCAATTGTACAGATTTTCGCAGAATGTTCAGATTTTTGACTCATATTTCTGGTTTGTTTCTCATAACGTTGTGGTTTTCTGCCAAATCATCAACAAATCATTGAGGGTTGAAGTAAAAAAATAATGACAGGCATTTTAGTTTCAGGCTTCAAACCTTTCAGAAAAGTCATGTTAATGCAAACCCTGTTATTCTATTAATGTTCTAAGCTTATAAGTGCAATATTTAAAAAGTTCCCCTATTTTGGGGCCTTTGACCCCCCCCCCCATTATTTATGGCTTTGTCCAGATTTCTTGCTCTAAGAGATTGAGAGGTATGTTTACTACCACTCCCTTATGGGACTCCATGCTGCTTATACAAATGTGCAAGATTTTACTGGTAACTGTAGTTCCTGCCTACTTCACCAAACAGCACATTATGAGTAGGGAAGAGAAGGTGTAACACTGGACATAACCCTCTCCCTCCACCTCCACCTCCATGTTACAAGTACAATCTCAAGCCATCATTCTAGGGACATAGTTGTTAAATATTTTCATGTTTCTTATGAAAAAAGTTTAATAATTACTCTTTGTAACTGCATGTGAATATTTTGTTGAGTGACATAAACAATGAAGCAAAAGGGACCAATCTAAAAGTGAGTCCAGTGAGCCATAATGTTTATTTATTTTGGACAAAGGGACCGATCTAAAAGTGAGTCCAGTGAGCTATAATGTTTATTTATTTTGGACTAAGTTGTGACTATCTGTTGTCATCAGAAGCATAAATACAACTTGTTTAGAATAAAAAATCAAATTTATGAAATTAGCTACAAAATAAGGTTTTGTAATGCTACATACAGGTGCAAAGATTAGTGGGGGTCTATATTAGAGTTAATTGGTCATAAGGTCGACACCATATGATTGCACTTTTAAAAGTTTGAAAATCTAATAAAAAAATAAACTACACAAATAGCCTACCTCCACCCCCATACCCCCTGCTCTTTGAATATACCAACTCCGAGATCGCACTACAGTGCAGAAAAGGGAAATCTTCCTTTTTTTTTTTCAAAAACATTTTTATTTTGTTTTCATTATAAACATACACAAAGGTACATATAACAAATACAATAAAACAATAACAAACTATTTACAATATTTACATTCATCCATGATAAACAAAACAATCATTTTATCCATGAGAAGTTATCAGTGTTTGTTCAAAAGGTTTCACAATTTTTGCCATGCTATTTTTTATGAGTAATGTTCTGAGTTCTATAACAAATGGTTTGCAGTTCATTTTTACAAACAACTTTTGCTAAATTAATAAAATCTTTAAACATTAAATCTTGCTTACTTTTCCAGTTCAAAGTAATTTTTCTGGCAATTGCAAGAATTGACCAGAGTAACTGAATCTGAAATTTAGGTATTACATTAGGTATAGGAACATTGAATAGGATTAGTGAGTTAGAAATATGACAGTTATCAGACCATAAAGTATTTACAAAATATCTTAAGTCTTTCCAGTATTGAACAACATTTCTACATTTAATGAACATGTGAACCCGGTTGGCCTCTAGTAATTCATTCATCACATTTCCAGCATTTACTTTCACTGTTTTTGAGTATAAGATTTATTTTATGTGGAGTATAGAAACTTTCGTTCATAAATTTCCATGTGTACAATCTCCAATATAATGAGGAAAAGGTACCATATGTAGACTTCAATAAAAATGTTTTTGATTCATCAGATATTTTTCCATTAATCTTTATATAGTAATTCAAAAAATCTGAGTCAAACTTTAGAGTGCCTTCTCTTATTATCTTATAGATAGGTGAGATACTTCATTTTTGATTATCTGTCTTTTCAAGACACCTAATAAAAAGCTGAATCAAGCTAGGTATAGTCTCTAGGTTGATTGATACTTTCATTTTGTTTTCTATAACCTGCTGTAATGAGTGTATAAACAACCAACTGTCTTGACTATTTTCAAAACTACATTAAAGAGAGTTTAGTGGTTTAATACTCTTAAACTGATGCCAGAATATTAAGTTATTTTCGATTAATTTTTGCATTGCATTGATGTTGAAAGAATCTAGGCAATCAGGGGAGTATGCTATAGGGAATATAAGAAATAAAAATTGTTTAATGTTGTAACTACAATCAATCATATTTTTAAAGTTATTAAATATTTTTATAATGCCATAAGAAAATGATCAAACTTCTTATTAAATAAACAAAATTCACATAAAAAGCCAATGAACTCTACTTATTTCACATTGTTCCTTAAATTGATTTTCAATAGTTCTGACATCAGTTATATGAATCCCATGTATTGTCTTCCAGCCAGACATATAGGTAGGTGTGATCCAATGTAATATTACATTAATTATAACTGCTTTGGAATAAAGATCTACACTAGGGAATGCTATCCCATTACTGTTCCAAGCTCTAGTGTGCAATTTGCATGCGATCCTAGGTTTTAAGGGAACCATAAAAATTTAAGTAGCATGGAATCTAATTTTTTAAATAAGTTTTTGGGAGGAGGGTAGTATCAATGACAGTATATAAAACAAAATTTTAGGTAAAAATTATCATTTTAATTAAAGAGAGCCAATCCTCCATTGTGAAGAACATTTTATTCCATCTTTTGATTAGTTCACTAATGGTGGTTATTAAATTATTGTAGTTTAGTTTAACAGACTCTTTCCATGTACTCTTTATACTGACACCCAAACATTCTAATATATCAGTCTCCCAATTAAACAGGCTATTCTATCTTAGGTTTTTGTTGATATTTTTGTTAATTAGTAAAGTTTTGGATTTATTATGATTAAATGTAAACCCTGAAATTCTTTCAAACATGCTTAAGGTATTTATAACATCCTGCAAAGAACCATCAATATCACCCATTGTTAACAACATATCATCAGCAAATAACTGTATCTTAGGAAAATAGTCCTTATTAATTTGAAAGCCTTTTACACTTTGCTTGTTTCTGATATATATATATATATATATATATATATATATATATATATATATATATATATATATATATATATATATAGCAAAAGGTTCCATTGAAAGAGCAAACAATGATGGTAACAAAGGACAACTTTGTCTAGTTCCCTTGAGGATGTCTAGTGGTGAGGATAGACATGATCCGATTTTCACATAAGCTTGTGCCCCACTATACATTTTGATTAATAAGTTGACAAAATCTGAGGATAATTCAAAACCAGTCAGAATTATTTGTAGATAAGTCCAACTAATAGAATTAAAAGCCTTTTCTATGTCTAGGCTGATACTAGTTAGTTGTTTTTTTGTATTTGCATGCTATGTCTATTAATGACAGTAGTTAATAATGTTATCTTGCACTTTTCTATGAAGAATGAACCCTGTCTGATCATTATGTATTAGATTAGTTAATATTTACTTTATCCCATTAGGCAAAATTGTCATGAAAATGTTATAATCAGTGTTTAGTAATGAAATTGGCCTATATGAATCGCAAGATTTGGGGTCCTTACCTTGTTTTAATATGGGGGAGATAATTGAGTATTTCCACAATAGGGGTGTTATACATTTTTGCTTAACCATAGTAAAGGCACGCATCATTTTCTTTATTATATATTCAGGAAAAATCTTATGTAGCTCAGGAATTATTCCATCCAGTCCTGCAGCTTTATTATCTTTTAAATTTTTTATTTGCTCTTTCACTTCTGTTAGTGTCATTTGTTTATTTATTATGCTATTTTGTTGCATTTGCACCTTAGTATTTATATTTTCTTGAATAAAAGTATTTATTACATTATCTGTCTCCAAAAGTGGTGTGTTATTATTTATATCTTTATAGTAGTTTTTGAACGCTTCTAATATGCCCATTAAGTTAGATGTACTCTTAACTAAACCATCACTTCTGTATTTAATCTCATTAATACGATTTTGATTGTTTACCTTTTTAGATCTTCATTGTCGCCTCACCGTAAGACACTGTCCGGTTCGATCCTCAACTAGAGTGTCTTCTGCGTGGGGACATGCGTGAATGGGCGTACCTTCGTTGAAGGTTGTGCGTCAGGCCTGGCAAGCCGGTATGTAAAAATCAACTGCCAATCATTAGTGGACTGGAGTTTCGCTGTGGCGACCCCTAAACGGGAAAAGCCGAAAGACACAAACAAACCTTTTTGATCCTACCACTATTTTATGTAGATATTTGGGATTTACAGCATAAGATTCTAATTTCAATTTTTACAGGGTTATGATTCAGAACTTCAAAGTATTTTTGATTTAGCTTAGTAATTTCATTGTGATACTTAGTTATTTGGTTTTGTGTCCATTTTTATCTTGTCTATGTTTTTTGTAAGGCTTAAAGTTCTTTGTCCCACTCTCTCCTTTTTTAAGATACCAAGATTTTATTCTACCATTTATATATATATATATATATATATATATATATATATATATATATATATATATATAAAGTTTAAAGGTGTCCCATAATATAGTATCTGTCACTTCACCATTATCACTTGTTTCTACAAACATGTCTATTTCTTTCATTATCCATTCCCTAAAGTCTTTTAACTTAGTTATGTAAGCAGAAATTCTCTGTAGAAATCTTAAATCATCTGTATGTGAGTTAATGTAAAGTTTATAGCATTTTGATCTGAAAGTAGACAAGTCATTATAGATACATCACTTATTTTAGAGTACATATTATTTGATACATAGACCTTATCAATGTTTGTTTGTGTACCAAACCAATATGAATAGTGAGTATAGAATAAGGAATAATGTTATCTTAGACCACTTACATCTTTAAGGTTCATCTGGTTTGTAAAGTCATTTAACTTCTTGACTTTTGATATTAGTTTTATTTTACCATTTTTAGAAGTATCATTGCCTGATAATAGGCAGTTAAAATAACATGTTGCTATAATTTCTCCATTTGAATTTAAAGTAATCAGGTCCAGATATCTGTCAACATATTTAGTACTCAGTCCTGGTATCCAGTATGTATTAATCAAAGTATAATACTTCCTATTGATTTCCAAAATAACCATGCTTAACATCCCATCTTTATCTGAAATTGTATCTATAATTCTTGGCATAGTATAAGTATTTTCCATAGAATAAGAGTGTCCCTTCTCTTAGTCTTAAAACATGAATCAGCCAGAATGGTAAACCCATTGAATGAGTATTTTTGTAGATCTTTTTTTAATAGATGGGTTTCCTGTAAAAAGATGATCTGGGTTTTATGCATTTTGATATATTTAAGCAACCAGCTCTTTTGGCATTACTGTTCAAACCATTAATATTTAATGATAAACATTTATAAGCCATTGACTATAATGTGTATGTTATTACTAACTGAAAGACCTGTCTTCCATGTTGACTTGAAATCTACTGAAAACTTACTTATCATGGATGCACAACATGTGTTAAGCACTACTTTCAAAAACCCAAAACTATTTACAAACACATACATGAAACATAAAGTTTCTGTTTTAGTTAAAAACTTAACTAAACCACCCATCCACCACCTCTCCAATACCAAACGACACAAATTATGCATCTCTGCTTACACTACAGTATAAAAACAAAAAAGAAAAGCATTATGAAAGCAACTAAAGAAATCTGAATCCATGAAATATACATTAGAATGAGTGTCCAATATATCTGAAGCTATATGAATATGTTACATATGATAATAGCACCTCTAATACATAGATGTGCCAGAAATACACATCAGATTAAAGTATGTATAAACATTAGAAGCTGAAGGTTAAGAAGACTGTCAATATTTCCAAGACTTTTCAAGAAACATCAGATGATTTAACCATTTTATCAGTCATTTATCTCACATTTTTCATGTAAGGATCTGTTGAATATGTATATAACACTTATTACAACATAACTATTATATTTTGCAATTATACACATATTACTCATATGTATTAACAATATCTATGTTAACGTCTTTCATCAGGAAGGGGGGAGAGAGAGAGAGAAGGGGGGCCTCACAACCCTCTGCTTAATTTTACTATATATATTTTATTTTACATTTGTTAACCGGGAAATTCCGATTGGACCAGGTCCATTTTCAGTGGAGGCCCAAGGAGAAAAGCTCTGGCATCAAGTTAAACAAATACAGTACATCCAGCATAATAAACAAACAGATTACATCATGTATGCTGAGCATAGTAATATAACAACAAAATTAATAAAACACTCCAGGTAAAAGAAGATATAGAACATAGGTAAAAAAACAATGTCAGTTATACATTGGTAAGAGAAGAAAATATATCAAGTAAGATTCTACAATTAAAAGTACCCTTTCAGATGACCAAGCCTACAGGGGATCAGAGATCCAGCATGTGATCAGAGTGGAGTTTGGGGCATTAATAGCAGTGCGGGTAGGGTTATGTGATACAAGGGCATAACCAGGTACTAAGAAGATGTGATTTGAGGGAGTTTTTGAATATGGATGTGGAGGGGGCAGTGGACATGGATAGGGGAAGAGAGTTCCAATTTCTGGCAACGGTGTGGGAATAGAGCGCTTTCCCTGCATTATTGTTAGCCTTGGTGATGGAGAGGAGAGATTTTTCACTAGATCTTAGGTACTGGTTTGCATTATAGACAGTAAGTAGGCTGGATAATGAGGGTTTTTTTCAGGATATTTGAGAATATTGTAGGCTGTGCCCAGCTGGTGATAATTAAGTAGCTGTGGTAGCTCAAGCCATTTTAGTTCTTTTAGTGCAGTACAGTGATGGGTTCTATAGGTTGAATTAGTAGCAAACTTGGCTATTTTATTGTAGCATGATTCTAGTTTGTCTAGGTCACATTGTCTGATTTGGGTAAAGACTGGTGCTGCGTATAATAGAGTTGAGTGGAGGTGGCTTTGTGCAAGCGTAAGTTTTGCTTTTTGTGTGAGAAAGGACTTATGCCTGTGTAGGGAGCCTAGCTTTTTGTATACTAGTTTTATGGTATATGAGAAGTGAATATCAAAGTGGAGATTATTGTCTATTTCAATGCCCAGAAGTTTGGTGTGGTTAGAAGGGGAGATGGTGGTGCTGTCCTTACATGTTATGGTAAAGGAGAGGGTTTTTTTATCTATTAGGGGTAAATAGTAGCAGTTTTGTCTTTATGGGATTTAAAATTAGTTGGATACCTGATATCCATTTTTCTACTTAGTAAAATGTATATTGAATGAGTGTATGTAGGGTGGGGGGAGATGAGGAGGAGCAGATCAGGGTTGAACTATCCGCATATTGTATGAGTGTGGCATGTTGTGTAGAGCTATTGCAGTTATTTGTGAAAATAGAGAACAATAGCAGGCCCAGTATAGAGCCCTGTGGGACTCCTATGGTGGTTGGAAGTTGTGTAGACAGAGTTCCTTTCCACTGGACTGATTGTTGCCTGTCAGATAGGTAGCTTCTGAACCAGGCTATAGTAGAGGAGGTGAAGGATAATTATGTTAGCGAGTCTAGTAGAATGGAGTGGGAGACCATATCAAATGCTTTTGAGAGGTCTAGGAAAATGGCTTATACATATTTGTTATCATTTCTGTGAAGGTTTATATGATTAGTGAAGGATAGAAGGGTTGTGGTAGTGCTGTGATGTGGACGGAAACTGTGTTGTGTGGTAGATAGTAGATTGTGTATGTTAAGAAATGTCATCACTTGCAAGTGGATGCATTTCTCAAGAATTCTGGATAGGGGGCAAATGAAGGCAATAGGTTGGTATTTGGAGAATTCATAGGAGTTACCTCCATTATGGAGAGGAATGATGTGAGATACTTTCCAGAGTTTGGGTATGTAGGATTCTAGTATGGAGCGGTTTATTAGGATGGAGACAGGATATGATAGGTAGTCGCTAGCCATTTTTAGGTATGCAGCAGGTATGTTATCAGCTGCCAATGTGGTTGACTTTAGTTTTAGGAGGAGTTTTTTGATAGTTGATGTAGGCACAGGCAATAGGCTGAAAGAGGGGGTGATATGGGATAGGTTTGTGACTGAGGTAGACTGTTTTTTGTTGTTTGACTGGACAGGGCTAAGATGGATTTAGTAAAATGGTTATTAAATTGAAAAGCTATGTCTAGGGTATTGTTAGTAGAGCTGGGTGCTGGAGTAGTGGTTTTCCCTGGCTTTAGTAGGGAGTTAATGGCATGCCAGAATTTTTGTGGATTATTTGAATATTTCCTTTGGGCGCTAAGAAAATAGTTTTGTTTGCTTATTTTGGATTCAGGCTTGGCCTTGTTTCTAAGCTGTTGATAGTATTGCCTGGAGCTATGGGGTTTTGTCAGTTTTCCAGATTTTCCAGGCTTTATCTCTGGCTTTTAGTAAGGCTCTGGTGTCCCTACTTAGCCAGGGTGCGTAGTTGGCTTTAACTCTGATCTTTCTGCTGGGCGCTAGACTGTTAAGGATGTTAGAGAAGGTAGTATTGAAGTAGTCTACTGCCTGGTCTAACCAGAGTGTTCGTAGTGGTTCTCAGTTGAAGTGGCTTAGGACAGTATTTAGGTATTGTGGGGTAAGGTTACGGTCATCTCCTACAAATTTGTAGACTACTGGTTTGGGGTGATTGGAGTGTTTGTGGAGTAGGAAGGTGGGGAGTTGATCACTTAGGTCATCTGGGAGAAAGCCTACTGTATAGTTTTGTTTGGGATAGTTGCTTAGTGTCCAGTCTGGTATGGATTATTTCTTTGTTTTCTTATCTATTTTAGTTGGTTCTTCAATTAGTTGAGAGAACTCATATAGATTGATATGTGTAGAGGGGTTGCTGGAGTTACAGGCTGCCCAGTCAGTGTTAAGGTCTCCTAATAGGATTGTTTCTGTCATTTGTCCAGTGTAGGATGTCTTCTATTATGAGTGAGTAGTTGCCTGGAGGTATGTAGCAGCATATTATATTGATCTTCTTGGTGTTTCTTATGGATGGGACAGAAAATAGGACTTCAGCATTTTGAAAAGTGGGTGGTGTGGTGTGCAGGAGCTGGAGGTTAAGGGTGTTTTTAAAGAGAATGGCTACTCCTCCTCCTTTCCTGTTTGTTCTGTCAGATCTAAGTGTATTATACCCCGGGGGGAGAAAGTCTTCATCTTGGATATTGGGTTTAAGCCAGGTCTCTGTAATGGTGAGAACATCAGGGTTGTAGTGGGCTATGAATGCATGTAGGTCTGTTAGCTTGTTGGTAATACTTCTTATGTTGAGATTTAGGATCAGCATGTCAGATTTTGTCTGGCTGAGAGGGGACCTGGATTTGGGTGAATGTCACCAGAGGTTAGCAGAGTTTGTAGGAGTGTCAGTATGTGCTTTTTAATATTAACTGTTTGTGAGCTTGTTCTATGTGTGTTTTTCTTAGTGTGGTGAGATGGTGTCATTTTTGTTAGTGAGTAATATGTAGTTGTAAGATTAATGATTGTGGGGCAGATGTAGAAGTGTGAGTGGGTTTGAGAGGGTAGGCTAGTGTGGGTATTGTGATAGGAGTAGTTGTGCAGTGGTAGATCTGTTTGTAAGAAAGTTAGGAAGGTTAGCGATAGTAGAGGTAGTGATAGGGATCTGAGTGTGGGTAACATGATACTACTTTGAGTGAGTACTACAACTAGGATTCCTGGTTGGTTGTGTGTGAGGGTGGAGGTGTGTTGTCTGGGAATGTGTTGTTGGGAGTGGGATCAGTATGGGATGTAATTGGATTGGAGGGTGGGGGGAGGTAGGATGAGTGGGTTGGGCTAGTTGTTAGGGAATTAGGGGTTGGACTACTGGTCAGGTGATTAGGGGTTAGAATAAAGGTAGATGTAGTGGGATCGGGTGGGAATTGGGGGCAGGGAGGGGAGCAGAGCAAGCCCGAGTGCAGCGAGGGCGAGCGGAGCAGGGCTAACACTGACTCCAAGTGTTTCTTTAGGCTTTTGTAAGTATGTAGTGTTAGCTTAAATGGTTATATGTTAAACTGAATTTTAATTTTTAACTGTATTTTAAACTGTATATTTGCACTAAGTTATAGACTATGTTATGGACACAGAGTATAATTTTCTGACATTCTTAAAAGGATATAAAATTAAAGCTGGGGTTAGTTACAGATGAAACAGGAGAGGTAATGAAATGCTATTTTATAGATTTGAGTATTTCTCAAAAGAAAATAGACTTTAGTTTGGGGGGCACTAAAGTACAGTTGTGTACACTTACCATAAATGTAGATGTTCAAGTGTATTCACTGTTACAGTCATTACATTTGGGTTATCTGCTTGCAGGTAGCCCTCAGTCAGCCTGATTATCAAAGTCTTGGGTCCTGCATCGGTTGCTGTCTCATCTTCCATGATGTCAGGTAGTCGGGTATAAAGCATGCAGCCGATGCTATTACATCAGTTTTTCTTGCCCCAGATGTCAGGTGCCCCCATAATGGGAAGCAATTATATCCAAGGTTACACCTCCAATAAAAAGCAAATACACCAGAAAGCTTAAATACAGCAAACAAGAAGTGAGGTATAGTCAACAGAAGTCAGGGGGCTGGAGGGAGGCTAACCAGGACTGCAGCAGTGAATACACTCAAACATCTACATTTATGGTAAGTGTACACAACTGTACTATGTACTTCATGTTTCACTGTTGCAGTCATTACATTTGGGTAGATTCCCAAAACTAAGGAAGGGAGGAGGCAATTAGAGAGTATTAGGACAAGCTATTAGGCCCTGCAAGACTGCAGTGGCAAAACCAGCTCTGGATTTAGAAAAAAATTGGCAAGTAGTAATGCTTTTTGAAGCTATGTACAGAACTCCAGGTAGCAGCTTCTAGGATGTCCCTGGTAGGAACACCTCTGAGAAAGGCTGTAGAAGTAGATGCAGCCCTGGTGGAATGGGATCTTATCCCCAGTGGGGTAGGTTTTCCATGGTGCTTATAGCAGAAATGAATGTAATGGCCTATCCACTTAGAAATGGTTTGCTTTGAAATGGCCTTCCCCTCTGCCCCTGCAGCAAAGGCAATGAGCAGCTGTTCAGATTTCCTGAGAGGCTTAATCACGTCCAAATAAAATCTAAGTTGTCTGTGTGCATCCAAGGAGTGCAGTATTCATTCTCTTTTGTTCTGTGGATTAGAAAAGAAGGTTGGCAAATGAAGGACTGATTAAGGGCCACACTGGATACCACCTTTGGCATAAAGGAAGGACTGGTCCTGAGGGACACCCTGTCCGCATGTAAGATGATGAAGGACTCCACTGCCATGAGGGTCTGTAATTCAGACACCCTTCTTGCTGAAGTGATGGCTAGAAGGAAGGCTGTTTTCCAAGAAAGGAATTTCAACTCTGCAGTTGCAGCTGGCTCAAAAGGAGGTAGAGTGAGCTTTTCCAATACAAAGTTAAGGTCCCAGGCTGGAGTAGGGGCTCTCCTGGGTGGTCTTAAATTGTTGGCCCCTCTGAGGAATTGTTTCAGCAGGGGGTGAGAGAATAGGGGTGGCTCAGTATTATAATGTGCTGAAATGGCTGAGGCATGAATTTTAGTAGAAGAGAAGGAAAGGCCCTTGTGAAGCATCTCTGTTAAGTATTGAAGAATATGAGGTAAACTGGGCACTGTTGTGCCCATCCCGAGTCTGGCACCAGGAACAGAATCGTTTCCACTTTTTGGCATAGATTTTCTAGTACTAGGCCTCCTTGTCTCCAGGATGACATCCAGCACTTGCTTGCTGAGGGATGGTATAGGAGAATTCAGGTAATTAGCCAGGCTACCGGGTTCAGGGTTTGAAGCTGGGGGTGCAGAATCTGGCCCTCCTGCTGGGACAGCAGGGAAGGGGTCCGAGGCAGGTGCCATGGTTCCAGCAGTGACATACTGCGCAAGAGGGGGTACCAGTGTTGGCATGGCCAGTCTGGTGCAATGAGTATTGTCCTTGGTTTGTCCTGTTTGATCTTTAGTAGAACTTTTGAGAGGAGAGGCAGAGGGTGAAAGGCATAAACTGAGAGGCTTTCCCATGTGAAGGACAGGGCATCCATTTTCCAAGCTTGTATGTGGGGAGTCCTTTTGCAGAATTTGTCCAATTGTAGTTCTGAGGGGAGGCAAACATGTCTATCTTTGGGCTCTCCCATTTGTTTCTCAAAATGTTGAATATCTTTGGTTCCAGTTTCCACTCATGTATGTCCATGAGATTTATGCTTAGGTCATCTTCCAGTGTATTTAGCTTGCCTGGCAGGAACTGAGCTTGTAGGTGCACTTAGTAGCTCAAGGCTGTGTTCCACAGAGCCATGGCTAGTCTGCAGAGAGGGTATGAGTGGGTTCCCCCCTGCTTGTTTATGTACCACATAACAGTGGTGGTGTCCGTCTTTACCAATAATTGTCCTGGAAGAATGTGGTCCTTGAAGGCTGTCAGAGAATTCTGTACAGCTAACATTTCTTTTTGATTGATATGCAAGTGCATTTGACTCGGGTTCCACTTGCCCTGAATGCACTGCCCTGCCAAGTGCGCCCCCCATGCATAGTCTGATATGTCTGTTGTTAGGGTTTGGGTGGCAGGGGGTAGAGTGAATGGCAGTCCCTTGTTGTGGTGGCAGGCCTCTGCCCACCAAAGGAACAATGTCTTTATACAAGGAATGATAGGAATCATTGATTCCAGGTCCTGAGAATGTTGGCACCATAGGCTTTTTAGATACCATTGTAGTTTCCTCATATGCAGTCTTGCATATGGAATTAGTAGAATGCAAGAGGCCATGAACACAAGGGCTTGCCATATTTTTCTTGCAGATAGCTGGGTCTTTGGGCCAGTAGTTTGAAGTAGGCTGTCAAATAAACTTGTTTCTCTGGCGTGAGGTAGGCCATCTGGGAAGTTGTATTCAAGCTTGCTCCCAGGAATACAATTTGTTGTCAGGGTACTAGGTGTGATTTCTTTTCATTTATGGTGTACCCCAGTGAGGTTAGCAGTTTCTTTACAAATGCCAGATAATTTAATAGTATATCCTGGCTTTCAGCCTGAATTAGACAATCGTCCAGGTAAGGGTATATTAGAATATTTCTTTGCCTGCAGAATGCAAAGACTGGAGCTAGGCACTTTGTGAATACCCTGGGCGCAGTAGATAGGCCAAAGGGCAGTGCAGAGAATTGATAGTGCATGTAGCCTGCTCTGAAGCATAGGTATTTTCTGCAAGATTCCCTTATTGGAATGTGCAGGTAAGCTTCCTTTAAATCCAGTGTTGCTAACCAGGCATTTTTGCCTAGCATGGGAAGCAGCTGATGAAGAGTTAGCATTTTGAATTTTGGGATTACCAAAAAGGTGTTTAGGATAGATAGGTCCAGGATAGGACACCAGGAGTTGTCTTTTCTGGATACCAGGAAAAGTCTTGAGTAAAAACCTTGTCCCCATTCCTCATCTGGGACAGGTTGAATAGCCCTGATACTTAGAAGAGAGAGAACCTGCTGTTGAGCCTCTGCCCACTGATTTGGGGGTAGGTCTGGCCAACAGATTGGGGTTGGTAAGGTGTGGAAGTGGAATCTGTATCCTTGGGAAACTAGATTTAAAACCCATTTGTCTTGGATAATGAGTTCCCAGTTTTTTGCATGCAGGGCGATATTTCCCCCTATAGGAGCAGTCAGTTGAGCAGGGCTTGGAAGGTTTAAGGTTAAGTCATTGTGACAGTTTACCATAGGAGGGTGTCTTATTACTTCCAGCTTTGGAAGTGGTAGCCCCCCACTGCTTAGGCCTGTAAGTACCTGGAGACTGTAGCCTGGGTGGTCTGCTGGTCCTGGGTTTGGACTGAGAAGGCCTGTAAGAGACAGGAAAGGACCAATTCTTAGAAGGCCAATGCCTACTAAATCTGGGAGGCTGTACTTGCAGGAAATCCTTAACAGTTTGCATAGATTTAGCTTTTTCCTCCATCTTTTTAAGTACTTCTTCTGCTTTGTTGCCAAACAGGTGGTCTTGGTTTAAGGGAGCATCCAGTAATTTTGCTTTAACATGATCTGGGAAAGTTTGCTCCTTAAGCCAATCATGCCTTCTAAGTACAGACCCAGTGACAGCAGCCCTGCAAGATGCCTCTAAATAGTCAAAACCACATTGCAAAGTATGTTTACCAACTTGTTCAGCAGAATGCATTAAATCCTGTAATTCTTTATTTTCAGCACAGTCAGGAATCAACCTCATTTTCTGTTTAAGTAATCCAATAATATGCTGCTGATACTTTAACATATAAAACTGGAAGTTTAAGGCCCAAATGGCCAAAGTAGCAGAAGTGTATACATTCTAACCCCATCTGTCCAGGGCTCTGGAATCTCTATCAGAGGGGGTAGGGTTTTGGGCAGTAGTAGCCTTAATGCCTTTGGGTCCTGTGAGATGGTCTCTGGGTCCACAGTAGGATTCTTAAAGAGGAACTTGTGAGAGTCAGGTACTCTTTAATACCTGTCAGGTTTCCTGAGAGCCGGAGGTAAAGTGTCTGGGGCCAGGCTAGATTCCAAGATGGCATCATCTACAATGTCCAGTACAAGAGAGATAGCTAAAGGCCTGTGTTGAGGTAGGAGCAAGAATTCCCTAAGCCTCTTTTTGGAGTCAGAGTAATCCTGGCTTTCCCAGCGGAAATGCTCCCTAAGAGTGTGCAAAGTTCACCAAAAGAAAAATCTTCTGGAGGGGAAGCAGAGGAAATGGAGTCCTCTGAATCAGAATCCTCATAGGTAGATAAGGGCAAATCCTGGTCATCAGAAGAAACAGAAATTTCAGAATCCTGATCAGAAGAATCAGAAGGATAATCAGTTCTAGGTCTCTTAAAGGGAGAAGGCTGGCTTCCCCTGATTAGAGTAATAAGGTCTTCAGCCATTCTTATCATTTTTTTTTGGCATATGGGCCTGACCATGCCATCTGGGCATTGGTTTTCTAGGCGTGGATTGAGTTTTAGACCTTGAAGAAGAAGATGGCATCGGTTTGATATGCAAGTCAGTAGGCCTGAATACACCCTCAGAAGCCGGTGCCTGCACAGCGGCTCCAGACCCATCCAAGGTAGAGACATCCGCAGGTTCCATAGTCAAAGAAGCATCTCGCGGCATACCAGACTCCGAATGGGTCTCAGTAGAGGCCTGCGAATCTGAAGTAACAGGTATTGGAGGCTGCGAAAGCACCTCACTGAGTACCGGTGAACTGGCGACTAGCTTAATGGAAGCGTCGTCAGCAGCTTTGGACCTATGCGGTCTGTCTCTGTCTTTATCTTTACGTTTTTTCAGAATGTTGGTAATCGGATGGCTTACCGAAGCCATTTCTGGATAATTGAAGCCAGTACCAAAATAGTTTGATGTGAAAATGAACCAACGACGAATAACTCGAGGATTGAATAAGGCACAAAACCGACAGTGAGGGACTTCGTGGTTTGGGCCAAAGCAAGGAATGCAGTATGAATGAAGATCTTTATGAGGTATTTGCTTTCCACAAGAAATACAATTGTTAACTTTTACTGACATCGGTTTAGAGCAAGAAAAAGGATCCCCAATGGGGTACTTAGCTTTTTTGAAGACTTTGGTTCTGAAACTCGAAAACGAAAATTTCAGGAGTCGGATGACTGGCACGTGAACTACTTCTGCTTCGGGCACCACACAGCAAGAAGGACTGATGTAATGGCCTCGGCTGCATGCTTTATACCCCTGACTACCTGACGTCATGGAAGATGAGACAGCAACTGATGCAGGACCCAAGACTGATAATCAGGCCAACTGAGGGCTACCTGCAAGCAGATAACCCAAATGTAATGACTGCAACAGTGAAACACAAAGAACATCTGAAGAGTATTATGCAGCTGTTTCTTCCTGGTGATGTACTCATCAGTACAGTGGTTTGATTAAGGAACTATACAGCAGAATGTGCTAATACACTCACTAACATTTGTTTAAGTTAATGTAGGTAAGGTATTTTACTGTCTAGACACTTGGAAGTGAAGCACCTACATTAGTGTTTAGTCTATTTAGTTGCAGGACAAGTCTTTGTGGGTGCTCAGTGCTCAAGAGAAGTTTGAAATTTCCACTGTTTGATATGGGGGGCAGAGACCTGCTTGACCTGATGGGTGGTTTGGATTACTGAAAGAAAAATAGAAGAAAAATGTAAGAGAGCATTAGGTTAAGGCAGCACATACTGTGTGACCAGTCAGATTGGACTTGGTTTAGCAATAGTCAATAACAAAAACATCAGGTAATGGTTATTCCTGCTTCAGCACCTGATAACATAAAATCTTTTCTTATGGCAACATACAAAAATAAAATGTAAATAATATATAAATCAGTTCTCTACTAAATTAAGCAAGATATACTTTCAACATATTTAAACACTATTCAATGCAGTTAGACAGAGCAGTTAAATGCAACATGTTAAATAGCCCTTCTGGCTCTATAACAGTAAACAAGGAAAACAGAACATATCTAGGTGCATATGTGACAGCAGTTCATTAAGCAGAATTATCTAAAGGCATCCTGCAGTGTTAAAAAATAACAGAAACAGATAGTATAAGCTGTCGTACTAAAGAATTGTTAAAAAACAGTCACTAAAGGTTTAGTTATATAACATAAGTCTGATGTTAATAAGCGTAATGAGTTTTTTAATGCAGCTCCTAGTTCACTTGATGTCCTTTAGTTAATATTAATGTCACTGAATCTGCAGAATGTATGCGTCTATAAGAGAACATAGGCATTTTCAAAGGAGTTAAACACTTTTATCAGAACGAATTATTTACCATTTAAAGTAAGCAAAAAAAATGATCACGCTGCCTTGTCAGTGCATGAATCTCCACAATGAGAACAGTGACAGAGACCATCAGTTTCCTCACAAAACTTCAGCATCATGAAAACATTAACCCTTTTATATAAAAACAGCTGTTTAAAAGTAATAACAGCTGCCTCAAATCAGAAATCATATTAGAACATTTCAATCATTTACTCAAATCAGAAATCATATTATAACATTTCAATCATTTACTCACCAGTTAAAAAGGGAACCTATATATATATATATATATATATATATATATATATATATATATATATATATATAAACTTATATTTAGTTATCTATAACACACCATTAACGTACTGTATTAATGTTTAAATGTATCTAAACAAAGAGTCTAAAACATCCTGTTAGAAACACTAATCAGATACACCTTGTTACCCCATCACTGACCCACAAGAAAAAATATACTTTGATGTTAAGTCAAATTATACTAATACTGAAGAATTAGAAGACATACATCATTTGTAGTTATTTAAGAGGGAAAAGTATGTAAAGTACTTATAATGGGGAAAAGAGAGAAAAGGAACATTGGTAACAAAAATGAATAGGAAGAAAGAAGAGAGAGAAAGAAAGAGAATGTTATTTAAATACTTAGTACTATATGTAATTAGAAGTAGATATAGAAAGGAAAAGAGAAAGTTAATAATAAAAATGATTCACATTAGTATACAGCATAGAGACTTTCCACAATCAAATATATTATGATTCATAAAACAAAGTATTTAAAATTAGAGGGAATTTATTCATTTGTCCTTTAGTTTCTTAGTTTTGTTTGCTCCTTCCTTCACAGACCATCCATTTTTTTTTGTTGCCTCTCTCTTCAAACTCTGGGATGACCATTCCATTTCTTCTATGTCCGACAGCATTTTCTTCTTTTGGATAAATTCTACTGCTTCTTGTAAGGAGTCAAAGATCTTCGCTCCTTTTGGCAAGGTGATTTTTATTCTTGCAGGAAAAAGAATTTGAGCTTTAACATTGGCTTTTTTTTCAAGGACTTAATTAGAGGAACACTCTCCTTTCTTCTGGATATGACTGTAGAGGTGTAGTTACTGTCAAAATGAATAACCTTTTCACCCATCTTGATAGGGGAATTAGTCCAAGCTGATTTCAGCACCAAGTCCTTGTCTTGTGAGGAAAGAAATCTAACTATTATAGACCTGGGGTTAGATGAACTCAGAGATGAAGCTGGATTTGCCAGGGACTGATGAGCCCTCTCAGTTCCAAAAGAGAGGGATTCAGGCACATTTAGTGCTGATGGAAACCACTTATTGAGAAACTGAATCAAGTTAGCACCCTCCTCTTTCTCAGGAATTCAATATATTCTTATGTTATTCCTCCTTGATCTACTTTCAAGGTCTTCCAGTTTCTCAATCAGCCTGGTGTTTGGTTTCAGAAGAAATTCATTTTGATGTTCATTTTCTGCCACTTTAGTATCTAGGTCAGTTACTGTTTCCTCTAAGGCAAGAATCTTTTCAGATTGTTTGTTTTACTATTCCATTTAGAAGTTCCAGTTGTTTACTGCATTCTTGTTTGATAATATCCATTTTGCTTTCAAATTTGTCCATTTTTAATGACAGTTCTTTGATGTTTGTTATTATAAGATGTATTTCTTTCTTCACTGCATTCTCCTGGAATTGTCGGTTTTCTGAGTTTCAGACCAGTGACCAAGTTCTTGACAGGAATAACTTTGTCTTTCTTGCCTCAGTATTGACGGATGTCAGAAAAAGTTAATAACTGTATTTCTTGTGGAAACAGATTCCTCATAGGGATTACCATTCACTCTGCATTCCTTGTTTGGGGCCTGAGCACGACGTTGTTGGGTGTCGCTTTTGTGCTACTTTTAACAAGCGTACTATTAAACGTCGGTTGGACTGTGCTAGGCTGGTGTTTGGTAAACATTGTAATTATAACATGCCGTCGGATTCTCCGACGACTGGTTCTTCTAAGAAACGCAAAGAAAAGTCTTTGCGGTCCAAACAGGATGAGGCGTCCACTCCGGACGCCGGTTCTGTAGTACCACTGGCTTCTTCAGTGGCTCCTTCTGACAGTTTACCTGAGTCTCAAGGGGAGCCTTTGTTACTGCAGGAAGTGGCTTCTCCTGTGTTAGGCCAGGCTGAGGGTGCTTCTCTGATGTCAGTGGTTCCCTCCCCTCATAGGGTGGTTAGGCCTCCTCCTTCTCATAGCAGAGCCCATTCTAAGTCTAAGTCTGCCCCTGCTGGTGCTAGTCCCCAGGGTCCAGCTCCTAGGAAGCACATGTTAAAGATGGCTGAAGATTTGATTACTTTAATTAGGGGTTCTATGCCCCCCCCCCCCGTGAAGAGGCCCAGGGTAGAGACAGAGTTGGAGGGTTTGGTTCAGTCTTCCAATGAGTCAGATTCCTCTGTAGAAGAACTTCAGGATTTCCCTCCTTATTCTGATTCGGAGGCTGAGGACTCTACTCCCTCTGCGTCCCCTCCAGAAGATTTTTCTTTCTCTGAGACTTTGCATTCCATGAGGGAACATTTCAAATGGGAGGGCCAGGATTATTCTGATTCTCGTAAAAGACTAAGAGAATTCTTGTTTTTGCCTCAGCATAGGCCCTTGGCTATACCCCTGTACTGGATGTTGTTCAGGATGTGTTTTCTGAGGCTGCCCTTAACCCAGATTCTCTGCCTCCTGCCCCGGTTAAACCAGATAGATACTACAGGGTTCCGGAAGCTCACAAGTACTTATATAAGAGTCCTAGGGCTGATCCAGAAACTATTACTCAAGGCCCCAAAGGGGTTAGGGCTTCTGTGGTTAGGAATCCAGTTCCTCTGGACAAGGATGCTAGGGCCCTGGATAGGTGGGGTAAAAAACTGTATACCTCTTCGACTTTGGCTATGAGAGCTTTAAATTGTCAGTTTCATATGCTCCGGTATCAAAATTATTTGCTGGGCCAATTGAAATGTAAAGTAGATGCTTTAGCTGAAGGTATTGAATGTAAGGAGCTTCAGGATTTAGTGCATGCTTCAGACCAAGTTGGTAAGCATTCTTTGCAGTGTGGTTTTGATGCTTTACAGGCTTCTTCCAGGGTGGCTGCTACTAGTTCAGTTATTCGTAGGCATGCTTGGCTTAAAGATCAGACCTTGTCAGAGCATGTTAAGGCTCGAATTATGGATGCTCCTCTACAATCTGATGTTCTTTTGGCCCTCCAGTAGAATCAGTTTTGAAAAAATGGAGGAAAAAGCTAAGTCTATGCAGACAGTTAAGGATTTTTACAGGTTCAGCCCCTAAGTTCAGTAGGAATTGGCCTGCTAAGGGATGGTCTTTCCCTCTTGGATTATCAATCTAGGGGCAGGTCGAGCGAGGTAGAGGTAGGGCTTCCTCTCAGGGCCCTGTTACTTCTAGGTCTTTGAGTTCTTCTACCCCTTCTGCTGGGAGGGCAGGGGTCAGTCCTTTCGGAAACAGTCCCAATGACCCGTGTCTTCAGCTGCCGGACTCTGCCTTGCTGGCAGCCCCTCTAGGAGGAAAACTGAGACTTTTCAAAAGAAATTGGCATTTGGTTACCCAAGACAAATGGGTATTGGACATAATAAATCGAGGCTACAAATTTTATTTTCACACATTCCCTCCTTTCAAAGGTATGCCGGATGTGCCTCGTCAGCAAAGACTGGAAGCACAGACTCAAATTTCTTCTCTGCTTCAGTTGGAAGCAATACAGGCAGTGCCTTCTGCAGAAAGAGGCACAGGGTTTTATTCCTGTCTTTTCTTAGTGCCAAAGAAAGGAAATACTTGGAGACCAATTCTGGACTTGTCCATTCTAAATACCTTTCTGGAAATTCCAAAATTCAAGATGTTAACACTGCAACAGCTGTTACCTATGCTGGGCAAAGATCACTGGATGGTGACTCTGGATCTCAAAGAGGCCTATCTTCACATTCCTATCAGGCCCAGTTGCAGGAAATTCCTGAGATTTCGGAATGGGAATTTGCATTATCAGTTCTCTGAATTGCCCTTTGGCTTGTCTACTGCGCCCAGGGTATTCACAAAAGTCCTAGCTCCAGTAATAGCTTTTCTCAGGCTACAAGGAATTCAAATTTATCCTTATCTGGACGACTGTTTGATTCTGGCTCAAGGCAAGCACAAACTTCTTCAACATCTGCAGTATGTAATGACAGTTTTAAGATGCCTAGGGTATTCTGTGAACGAAATAAAGTCCAGTCTAGTACCCTCACAAGAGATGTGTTTTCTGGGTGTGAAACTGAATACAGCTGCTCAGATGGCATTTCTTACCCCGGACAAACAAAGGAATCTTCACCTATACTTCCAACAGCTATCAGTAATGTCCAGGCTGACTGCAAGGACAGTCCTTCAAGCCTTGGGGTTCATGGCATCTTGCATTCTAGTACTTCCCAATGCCAAACTGCATATGAGGAAGCTACAATGGTATCTCAAAAGCGTTTGGACTCAACACTGCCACGATTTGGACACTGTCATTCGGATTCTACCTTGCATTCAGAGAGAATTTCTGTGGTGGGCTCAGGAATGTCACCTAAACAAGGGGCTCTCTGTGACCCAACCAGAGGCAAGTCAGATATTAACGACAGACGCCTCGGAGTCAGCCTGGGGAGCTCATTTCAGAGGAAAATGGATTCAAGACCTTTGGGCCCCAGAGCTACTTCACTTGCATATCAACATGAAAGAGATGCTGGCAGTTCAATTTGCTTTGGAAGGATTCAAAGGCCTACTTCAACCAGGACTGGTGTTGATTCGAACAGACAACACGACTGTCATGTGGTACATCAACAAGCAAGCGGGAACTCATTCTTACCCTCTTTGCAGACAAGCAATGCTGTTATGGGAAACTGCTTTGAATCTGCACATCACTCTTCGAGCACAGTTTCTGCCAGGAGCACAAAATTCTTTAGCAGATGTTCTGAGCAGACAGATTGTGGATCCTCACGAATGGAAATTGGACCCTCAGGTATTTCTTCAGTTGACAATGGCTTGGGGAACTCCGGACATAGATCTGTTCGCTTCTCCTCTGAATTTCCAACTGCCACTGTTTTGCACAAGGCTATTTCATCCAAAAGCCTGGAAAATAGATGCACTATCCTTCAGTTGGAGCAACCTTCACGTGTATGCTTTTCCTCCTTTGCCTCTTCTTCCGAAGGTGCTGTTGAAAGTCAGGAGGGACAAACCTTGCATGATCCTTATAGCACCGGATTGGCCTCGTCAGCATTGGTACCCTCTGTTGAGGAGCTTAATTCATGTACCACCTTGGCCATTACCACAGATTCCTCACTTATTGTCTCAGGAAAACAATCATTTTCTCAATGTCAGGGTGCAATCCCTACACCTGACAGCCTGGCGCATTCTGTTTTAGAGAAGGAGGACCTTCAGCTCCCTCAACAAGTTTTGGATGTTATTTTGGAAGCCAGGCGTCCTAGTACTCGAAAAGTTTATGCGGGTAAATGGAAGAGATTTTTTCTTTGGAGTTCAGCTAAAGGCTTTGATGTCGAATTGCCTAATTTGAGTTGTACATTGCAATATTTGACTATTTTATTGGACAAGGGTTTGTCCTTCTCTTCTGTAAAAGTGCATGCTGCAGCTATTTCTGCTCACTATGATTGTGACCCTCCTTTATTTTCACATCCATTGGTTAAACAGTTTCTTAGAGGGCAAAGAATATCAGACCCCCACGGAGGGCTCCTACTCCTACCTGGGATCTTAATTTTGTTTTGGAAAAGCTGACTCTGCCTCCTTTTGAACCTGCAGCTACAGCTGAATTGCAGTTGTTGTCCTGGAAGACTGCTTTTTTATTGGCTGTTACTTCTGCTAGAAGGGTATCTGAATTACAGGCCCTCATGGCAGTGGAACCTTTTCTGATTTTTCACAATGACAGAGTTTCCTTACGTACTAATCCTACTTTTCTGCCTAATGTGATTTCTAATGTGGCATTGAACCAATCTATACATTTGCCTACTTTTTATGCTAACCCCCAAAATGAAGGGGAAAAAGTTTTGCATGCTTTGGATGTACATAGGCAGTTGAGTTATTATTTGAGCAGAACCAAAGAGTTCAGAAGATCTCAACAATTATTTGTTTCTTTTGCTTTGACTTCACGAGGAAAGCTGTCTCAAACAAACTATTTCCAAGTGGATTGGCCATTGTATTGCTTTTTGTTACTCTCATCATGGAGAGGATGTTCCGGCTGGGATCAGGCCTCATTCTACTAGGGCTACGGCCACTTCTACTGCTTTTTTGAGAGGGGTAGCTACTAAGGACATTCTAGAAGCAGCTACTTGGAGTTCTGTACATACCTTTACAAAGCATTATCATTTACCTCTTTATTCTAGGTCTAGGGCTGGGTTTGCCACTGCAATCTTACAGGGCATGTCAGCAGCTCCTAATGCTATTTAGTTGACCAGCCTCCCTTTTTTTCATTGCTCTGGGATTCTACCCATATGTCAGGACTGCAGCAATGGGAGGCGAAGAACATAGTACAGTTTTGTACCTACCATAAATGTAGATGTTTGAGGATCTCCATTGCTGCAGTCCAATTTTCCCTCCCTCCATCCCCCTTTTTCTTTTTAGGTTGGGGTTTGGGTGGTGTTTTTTGCATTCTGACGTCTGAGGCAAGAAAGACTGAGGTTATGGCGTCGGTCATGCGCATTTGTACTGACACGTACTGTCGTCAGTCTCAGGCGCCGATGACTGACGCCGGTTCTAGCCCTTTGGTATTCGGGCCGATGGTGGACAGCGGAATACCCATATGTCAGGACTGCAGCAATGGAGATCCTCGAACATCTACATTTATGGTAGGTACAAAACTGTACTTTATTCCTCCTTGATCTACTTTCAAGGTCTTCCAGTTTCTCAATCAGCCTGGTGTTTGGTTTCAGAAGAAATTCATTTTGATGTTCATTTTCTGCCACTTTAGTATCTAGGTCAGTTACTGCTTCCTCTAAGGCAAGAATCTTTTCAGATTGTTTGTTTTACTATTCCATTTAGAAGTTCCAGTTGTTTACTGCATTCTTGTTTGATAATATCCATTTTGTTTTCAAATTTGTCCATTTTTAATGACAGTTCTTTGATGTTTGTTATTATAAGATGTATTTCTTTCTTCACTGCATTCTCCTGGTGTAGGTTCTCTGAGTTGCTCCTCTTGAGATCTCCAGTAGAAAACTTCTTGACAGGAATAACTAAAAAATGTTCTTGACTATGTATTAATTTTTAGAAAGTAGTAGAGTCTACATTAATCTAACTTTTAGTATACTTTTTAGTTATCTTTTTCTAAAAATTAAAGTATATTTCCTGCCAGGATATTAATATCTAAGCAGAGCTATGGATTCCTGCAGCTGTCAGACTGGCATCTTGGCCATGCCCCCTAGGGAAATCTTCCCATTCTGTGCTGTACGGAGATCAATGTTAAAACATTTAAACTTTCAAAAATTCAGTCATTTGGTGTTGACCATATGACAGTCGAACTTTTGAAAGTTCGATCATCTAATATAGACACAGATTAGGGTGTGTGTGTGTGTGTGTGTGTGTGTGTGTGTGTGTGTGTGTGTGTGTGTGTGAGTGAAATCTTAGTAAGATGTCCTTGAACAGGAGTATAAAACATGGAAAAAATTGCCAACCTGTACTGGAAAACTAAATTCCATGCAACGGACCGGAATTTTGTAAATACTGTCTCTGTAGTGCCTTCTAAAATGAAGCAATATCTGCTTGATGTAAGTATGCTACTTTGGTTAAATTTCAGTGGGTAGAGATGAACTGCTTGGGCATAGGTTTAGAAAGAATACTTTTGTAGATATTAGTATTAAAGAAAACAGCGAAAAAAAAGTGTTGCTGTTTTTCTTGGGACAGGAAGTTTCTTTGTACTTTGAAGCAGATGGCAGTAAGAGAACTTGTCACCAGCCAGATTAATGAATTTGAAAATGTTGCCAAGAGCTCTCTGAAAACTTCTTGTATTCTACAAGGAGCATAAAGCACTGAAGGGCCAGGAATATTACAGTCTGGGAATCAGAATATTTTTGGTTGCAGCTTGGCAGTTATCTGCAGTTAGTTGTCTCATGAGCTTGTATAAGAGGTTATTTACTTTTGTTAACAAGTTAGTTCATACCTCTCAAACTTTTACAGCAAGAAATCTGAACAAAGCCTACATTATGGGAGGACAAAGGCCCCAAAACAGG
Organism: Protopterus annectens; assembly: GCF_019279795.1. Lineage (NCBI taxonomy): Eukaryota > Metazoa > Chordata > Ceratodontiformes > Protopteridae > Protopterus > Protopterus annectens. The sequence continues at coordinate 438,688,938 of NC_056729.1, read as the reverse complement.
GGCAAGTTTTTAAATATTTCTCTTATAAACCTTGACATTTGCTAGAGTAACAGGAGTTGTGATAGCATGCATTTTCTGAAGGACATGAAGTCTGAAACTCATTACTTAGTGACTTTATTCCCTATTGACTTGCCAGAAAACCACAACTTGTTTGAGGAACAGACCAAAATATGAGGCAAAAATATGGACATTCTGCAAAAATCTGGATAGTTGACAGGTATGTTAGTTCCACAAGGCAAGACCTCATTTCAGGGAAAACCTGAAATGGCATTCATACTGACTAATGAAAATTTGGTCAAGGCACGGTTGAAATCCTGTAATCTTTTCAATGACTGCCTTGGGATCTCTTATATCTGTCTGAGCTACTACAAACACAAGCAGATGGAACCCTAGTTTAATGTCTCAACCAAAGAACAGAAACTCAGATGTGCAGTACATGCTTTATGCTGAACTACATCATCAGTACTGACAAAATGAATCCTAATCCCCTTGTTTGTGAATGGGCTTCACGGCTTTATCCTTCTGGCATCAGAGGTAAATGTGTTACCCATTCAGCTGCTGTCATGACTACATTATACAGCTGAAACACTAAATTATTTAGACACTGTATGATAGCACTACAAAGGAGAACACACAGTGAAAATAGCCATATACAATGAATGCATACAATGTCAGAATCAGGAGGTGTACATTTCAAGAATTTTGTTCCACAGATGCTATATGTAATAAGAGAGGAGTACTGATATTCTACTTTCAAAGAGCAACACATACAAAAATCCATGCACCTATTAGGTTGGAAAATTAAAAAAAAAGTCACATTCTCAGTTTAAACTTCTGAATCTAAGCAGTTGCAATTTATCTTCTTTATCTTTTCAGTTTGGAGTGTCTAGGTTCAAACATTCACTTCCAGTACAAAGTTACTGTTTAGGGCTGATGTGATTACTGAAGTTCCAAGATATACTGTGTACAAATGTAAGAACATTATCAGAACTGCAAAACACTTCACTTCTCAGACCGTTTTGAAAGCTTGTAAAGAATATCAAAGCATAGTAATAAATACACTGAGGAATATTTCATACAAAGCATTGGAATGTTAGTTACTGCCAAGATCTTACAAATCAATTTTCACTGTATTTTCTCAGCAAAACAATTTGCTCTACAAGTTGTAACTGTGAACTTTTACACCTAGAGGTATAGACAAAGAAAAAACTGATCAAGGAAAAGGTGCCACATTAGGGACACTTTTTAAATAGTGACATTATTAACTTAAGACTTTTTATATAATTTCCAATTTTAAGATGGATGAAACAAAAGTCTGAGAACATATTAGAGCATCCCTTCAAAATCTGGAGAGGTGAGAGGTACAGGTGATCCTTTCTCAGTGCCAAGACCAAAAACAAGCAGAACGATGTTGTGATGGCTGTTTTCAGTTTGGAAAATAAGAAATAAGCTGCCATTTAAAATCAGATTGGCAGTTTCAGCTTTGACTGAACTAACAGTGAACCCCAAAATGCTGCCCTAGTGGTACATAGACATAGTGCTCTACACTATGAACAGTGAAAGCAGCTGTAGCCTATGGTAGTGGTTTATTTCAAGGCAAGCAACTCAACAGGAGTGTTCATCTTCCTTAGACTACCTCTTCCTTTCAGTCTTATCCACTTCATCTCCCTAACCTTCTTTGTCTCATTCTCCATCTTCTCCACTACCTACCCCATATAACATTCCCTAAAATCAGTCTCTTCTTACAACATGCTCTGTGATTTGCTTTGTCCACACCTATAAAAAAATTTTCTTTTCTCTCTGCCTCTCAGATAATATTTCCAGCTCCAGTTTTGCCACGTTCACTAAAAGGAGACATTCACTCTCATATTTATTGATGACCCTCTTTCCATCCTCTCACCAACATAAAACTGTAAAATATGGTGCATTATGCCTGTGTCAGTGGTCATGCAGATTTTGTAAATGACCTTGCCTTAATTCACACTATTAGGCTTGCCAACTTTTCATGTAAAAAATCTGGACATGTATGTGAAAGCCAAATGCGTGTAATTTTGATACCCCCCATGCAGCCATTCCAGTGTCTCATCACTTGGCTATTTCTACATTTCTCCCCAGTTGCCATAACATTGTTCAAACCTCTCAGTGTGCATACTGTTTTCTGCTTTACTTCTACAATGATTACAAATATCTGAATTTAATTGAAAACATTTATTTCAAATTTTATAGCACAAACACTAATAGAAATTTACTAAACAAAGCAATACAATCTCACAATGAAAATGGACTTAGCATTAAAACTTCTCTGCCTTTGAAACTCACATTCAATGAAACGCATTGAAACCCACATTCAAAGAAAATGCATCTGTCCAGTGGCGAATTATATTTACCTTTGTGCTGTTTTCAAACCATAGGCTCCTTGCACACATTTTTTGGATCATGCAAAGGTTCTTTAATTCACCTTCCTGACTGTATTAAATTAGAATATATAATAATTAAATTATATCCCTTGTATAATACAGCACCCCTTGTCAGAGCATGTTTTAAATTTATTGTTTTGAACACTTTTCCAGTAGGCAATGAAACAAAACATATGAACCAATAATGACAAAACTACCCAATTCAGAAGATTTCAACCATAAAAGGCCACTCAAATGTCTGTCATTACAATCCACCAATATCAGTTGATATGCACAATCTCTGCAGAAGTAAAAGTCATCTGAACAATTCCACATTAAAGAGATCTATAACTAATGAAGAGTTTGCTGATAGCAAACAACTTTATATTTCAGTGTTTCAAGTACAAATTCAGTGCTTGCTGCCCTTGAAGAATAAATTGCCTAAGTTAAATTAAAAAAATGGTAAACTGGTAATATTGCAATAGGGAATGGATAGCAAACTGAAAACATGTTCATAGTTACTAGGCACCTCATCCAACAAACAAGTAGCCAAAGAAGAAAACCGTTGAAAAACAAAAGCAGGCAACCTTGTGTCCGGAAAGCAAACCAGTGGTAAAAACCAAACCAAAAGACGGTGCTTTTCTTTAACGCATAAATTTATTATCACAGCTTCATCAGAAGTACAATTAGGACAGCTAGAAAACGCCAATTTAAATAGTAAAAACAGGAAGTGAACAAATAACATCATTTCCTGCAATAAAAATTTTTGTACAATTGAATAAGCAGTTCGTCACATTGTATAATTAAATACATTGCTACCTAAATATGTTAAACATCTTATTAGAAAATGTTTTAAATCACTTCAAAAAAAATCATATTTAACTAAAATAATTAAACTAATTCTTATAAAAAATACATAAACAAAATTATATTAAAAAATTCTTTTATAAAGAATTTTTAATTATACGAAGTGCAAAAAATAAATATTTTAAAATAATTTACGAAACCTAATATAATAAAGTTAAGAAAGTCACCTAAAACAACTTTTTAACTTCAGTACAGTTGATATATTGAATGAAAACTGCAATATATCAACTGTACTGAAGTTAAAAAGTTATTTTAGGTGACTTTCTTAACTTTATTATATTAGGGTTTTAAATGATTTTAAAATATTTATTTTGCCAGATAATTAAAAATTCTTTATAAAAGAATTTTTTAATATAATTTTGTTTATGTATTTTTTATAAGAATTAGTTTAATTATTTTAGTTAAATATGATTTTTTTGAAGTGATTTAAAACATTTTCTAATAAGATGTTTAACATATTTAGGTAGCAATGTATTTAATTATACAATGTGACGAACTGCTTATTCAATTGTACAAAATTTTTTTTTTTTGCAGGAAATGATGTTATTTGTTCACTTCCTGCTTTTACTATTTAAATTGGCGTTTTCTAGCTGTCCTAATTGTACTTGTGATGAAGCTGTGACAGGGGTCACGGCGAAAACGCTTCTTTTTGTGATAATAAATTTATGCATTAAAGAAAAGCACCGTCTTTTGGTTTGGTTTTTACCACTGGTTTGCTTTCCGGACACAAGGCACCTCATCCAAAGGAGGACATACTCAGGACTGCAGCACCCACCCTCTTAAAATACAAAACAGTGTCAGCAATCCATCCACATGCTGTAGAATACTACTTCCTATAAGAGTTCAAGTTAGCCCATGACATTCAATATCCAAACCTGCATACTTCTTTACTAGACTTTCAGTTGCCTATGCACCTCAAAGTTACAAAAAAGCTCACAAGCCTACAATTTGTTTAACTACATTCTCTACAATTTGGTACAGCCTATGTCACATGGTCAGAAAAGTACAGGTATGCTGAATAGCCTATTTAGAATTTACTGGGGTATAAAACATGCAGCTGATGCTAGTACATCAGTTTTTCTTGCCCCAGATGTCAGGTGCCCCCCCTAATGGGAAGCAATTAAATCTATAATACAAGGATACACCTCCAACAAAAAAGCAAATACACCAGAAAGCTTTTTGAGCATAGTAAAAGAGGGTAGAGGTATAGCCAAAAGAAGAAAGGGGGCTGGAGGGAGGGTAACCAGGACTTGAACAGTGAATACACTCGAACATCTACATTTATGGTAAGTGTACACAACTGTACTATGTTCTCCGTGTTTCACTGTTGCAGCCATTACATTTGGGTAGATTCCCAAAGCTAAGGTTGGGAGGAAGAATTTAGATAGAATTAGGACCAGCTATAAGGCCCTGCAAGACTGCAGTGGCAAAACCAGCTCTGGATTTAGAGAAAATTGGCAAATGATAATGCTTGGTGAAAGTATGTACAGAACTCCAGGTAGCAGCTTCTAGGATGTCCCTTGTAGGGACGCCCCTGAGAAAGGCTGTAGAGCTAGATGCAGCCCTGGTCGAATGGGGTCTGATGCCCTGTGGAATGGGTTTCCCATGGTGCTTATAGCAGAAGTGAATGCAGTGGCCTATCCATTTGAAATGGTTTGCTTTGAAATAGCATTCCCCTCTGTCCCTGCAGCAAATGCCACCAGCAGTTGTTCAGATTTCCTTTGAGGTTTAGTCCTGTCCAAGTAGAATCTAAGTTGTCTGTGCACATCTAAGGAATGCAGTATCCGTTCTCCTTTGTTCTGTGGGTTAGGGAAGAAGGGAGGAAAATTAATGGACTGATTAAAAGCCACACTGGATACCACCTTGGGCATGAAGGAGGGACTGTTTCTGAGGGACACCCTGTCCGCATGAAAGATGATGAGAGGCTCCACTGCCATAAGGGCCTGTAACTCAGATACCCTTCTTGCAGAAGTGATTGCTAAAAGGAAAGCTGTTTTCCAGGAAAGGAATTTTAAATCTGCAGTAGCCGCTGGCTCGAAAGGAGGAATATTGAGTTTCTCCAAGCCAAAGTTAAGGTCCCAGGCTGGAGTTGGAGCTCTCCTCGGTGGCCTTACATTTTTGGCCCCTCTGAGGAACTGCTTGAGCAGTGGGTGAGAGAAGAAGGAAAGGCTCTGTGCTATAATGAGCTGAAATGGCTGAGGCATGAATTTTGATGGAGGAAAAGGACAAGGCCTTATGAAGCATCTCAGTCAAATATTGTAGAATCTGAGGTAAATTTGGCACTGCTGCCCTCATCCCTTGAGATTGGTTCCAGGTACAAAATCTTTTCCATTTTGCAGCATAAGATTTTCTAGTACTAGGTCTCCTAGTCTCTAAAATGATATCCATCACTGATCTACTGAGGGGTGGTAAAGGAGAGATTAGGTAATTAGCTAGGCTGCAGGCTGCTAGGTTCAGGGTTTGCAGCTGAGGGTGCAGAATCTGATTCTCCTGCTGAGACAACAGGGAAGGAGTCTGAGGCAGGTGCCATGGGGCCAAGAGTGACACACTGCGCAGGAGGGGGTACCAGTGTTGGCATGGCCAGTCTGGTGCAATTAAAATTGTCCTTGGCTTGTCCTGTTTGATCTTTAGTAGTACCTTGGACAGCAGAGGCAGAGGAGGAAAGGCATAAATTGATAGGTTTTTCCAGCTGAAGGATAGAGCATCCACTTTCCGAGTTAGTTTGTGGGGAATCCTTGTGCAACATTTTTCCAGTTGATGGTTCTGGGGGGGGGGGGGGGCAAACAAGTCTATATCTGGGCTGCCCCATTTGCTTGTCAACATGTTGAAAATCCTTGGTTACAGTTTCCACTCGTGTGGGTCCATGAGGTTTCTGCTTAGTCCATTTGCCAATGTATTTAGTTTTCCTGGCAGGAATTGAGCTTGTAGATCCACTTGGTAGCTCAAGGCTGTGTTCCACAATGCCATGGCTAGTCTACAGAGGGGGTAAGAGTGTGTACCCCCTGCTTGTTTATGTACCACATGACCGTAGTGTTGTCCATCTTTACCATTAGTTGTCCTGGAAGAATGTCGTCCTTGAAGGCTGTCAGAGCATTCTGTACAGCTAACATTTCCTTTTGATTTATGTGTAGGTGCATTTGACTTGGGTTCCATTTGCCCTGAATGCACTTTCCTGCCAGGTGAGCCCCCCCCATGCATAGTCTGATGCATCTGTTGTTAAGGTTTGGGTGGCAGAGGGTAGTGTGAATGGTAGTCCCTTGATTTGGTGGCAGGCCTCTGCCCACCAAAGGAACTCTAGGTGTAGGCAAGGTATGATAGGAATCATAGCTTCTAGATCCTGTGAATGTTGACACCATAGGCTTTTGAGATACCATTGCAGTTTCCTCATATGCAGCCTTGCATATGGAATTAGAAGAATGCAGGAGGCCATGAACCCCAAGGCTTGCAGTATTTGCATTGCAGATAACTGGGTTTTTGTGGTCACTTGTTTGAAGTAGGTTGTCAAATGAGTCCATTTCTCTGGTGTGGGGAAAGCCATCTGGGAAACTGTATTCAAGCTTGCTCCCAGGAATATAATTTGTTGACAGGGTACCAGGTGTGATTTCTTTTCATTTATGATGTACCCCAGACAAGTCAGTACCCTCTGAACAAAAGCCAGATGATTCAAAAGTATGTCCTGGCTTTCTGCCTGAATTAGACAATCGTCCAGGTATGGATATATTTGAATATTTCTTTGCCTGCAGAATGCAATGACTGGAGCTAGGCACATTGTGAATACCCTTTGCGTAGTAGATAAGCCAAAGGGCAGTGCAGAGAACTGGTAGTGCATGTAGCCTGCTTTGAAGCGTAGGTATCTTCAGCAAGACTCCCTGATAGGGATGTGCAGGTATACTTCTTTTAAGTCTAGTGTTGCCAACCATGCATCTTTGCCTAGCATAGGAAGCAGCTGGTGAAGAGTCAGCATCTTGAATTTTGGAATCACCAGAAAGGTATTTAGAGTAGAAAGGTCCAGGATAGTATGCCATGTATTGCCTTTTCTGGGTACCAGAAAAAGTCTCAAATAGAAAAGTACAGTTGTGTACCTACCATAAATGTAGATGTTTGAGTGTATTCACTGTTGCAGTCATTACACTTGGGTTATCCTGCTGGCAGGCTACCCGCAGTTGGCCTGAATTCCAAAGTCCAGGTCTGGCGTCAGTTGCTGTTGCCTCTTCCCTGACGTCAATGCGCCAGGGGTATAAAAGATGCAGCCGATGCCATTTTCTTCAGTTTTTCTTGTCCCAGATGTCAGGTGCCCCCAAAAAGGTAGGCTAAAAAACATTGCTTATAAAAGCATGCACTAAAATAAACAAAACCTTCATCTACAAGCAAATACACCACATAGGTTGTATAGGATAGAGAAGTACAGATAAGTCCCAGCAAAGAAAGGGGGATGGTGGGTGGGTAACCTGGACTGCAACAGTGAATACACTCGAACATCTACATTTATGGTAGGTACACAACTATATTATGTTCATCGTGTTTCACTGTTGCAGTCATTGCACTTGGGTTGAATCCCAAAGCTGAGGTTGGGTGGCTGGGTCTAAAAAGAATTAGGAGTGGCTATAAGGCCCTGCAGAACTGCAGTGGCAAAGCCTGCTCTGGATTTAGAGTAAAGAGGTAAGTGGTAGTGCTTAGTAAAAGTGTGCACTGAAGTCCAAGTTGCAGCCTCCAAAATATCCTTGGTTGGTACTCCTCTGAGGAAGGCTGCTGAGGTGGCTGCTGCCCTGGTAGAATGTGGTCTAATGCCCTTAGGCACTGATTTACCATGTTGTGAATAGCAGAAATGAATGCAGTGTCCTATCCATTTTGAAATAGTCTGCTTTGAGATAGCCTTTCCTTGTGATCCTGCAGCATATGCCACTAAATGTTGCTCAGTCTTTCTGAAAGCTATAGTTTTGTCCAAGTAGAAGCGTAGCTGTCTGTGTATGTCCAAAGAATGCAGAAGTCTCTCCCCTTTATTCTGTGGGTTTGGGTAAAAAGTAGGCAAATGAATGGTTTGGTTAAGACCCACACTGGACACTACCTTAGGCATAAATGTTGGGTTTGTCCTTAGAGAAACCCTGTCCGGATGGAAGATAATAAAAGGTTCCACAGCCATTATTGCCTGTAATTCTGAGACTCTTCTTGCTGAAGTAATTGCTAGGAGCAGAGCTGTTTTCCATGATAAGAATTCTATCTCAGCTGTATTGGCTGGCTCGAAAGGAGGCAGTGTGAGTTTTTCCAAGACAAAATTGAGGTCCCATGCGGGTATTGGTGCTCTCCTTGGAGGTTTTATGTTTTTGGCCCCCCTGAGGAACTGCCTAAGCAATGCATGTGAAAAAATAGGTGGATCTGTATTGTAATAAGATGAAATGGCAGCAGCATGGATCTTAATTGATGAGAAGGATAGGCCTTTGTCCAGCATCTCAGTTAGATATTGTAAACTCTGAGGAATATTTGGAACAAGCATGTCAATTCCTTGTGCCTGGTTCCAAGCACAGAATCTCTTCCATTTTTCTGCATAAGATTTTTTGGTGCTGGGCCTCCTGGCCTCCAAAATAACATCCATAACTGCTTTAGAGAGAGGTGTATTCTGAATGGTTACACTATCCACCATGCAGCTAGATTTAGGGTTCTGAGTTGGCTGTGCAGGATCTGATTGTTTTGTTGGGTCAGTAAATGATGAATTTGAGGCAATGTCCAGGCTGGGCCTTGGGACAAGCTCTTTAGGATTGGGTACCAGTGTTGGCGTGGCCAATCCGGGGCAATCAGTATCATTTGTGGCTTCTCTTGTCTGACCTTTAGGAGTACCTTGGGGAGGAGAGGCAGTGTAAGAAAGGCATATACTGTAAGGTTGTTCCAGCTGAATGACAAGGCATCCACTTTCCATGCTTGTTCCTGTGCAGAATCTCTGAAGCTGGCAGTTGTGAGGGGAGGCAAAAAGATCTATGTCTGGGCATCCCCATTTCCTTGTTATCATGCTGAAGGTTTGTGGATCTAGTTTCCACTCATGAGGATCCATGAGGTTTCTGCTTAGTTCGTCTGCCAGAGCATTTATTTTTCCTGGCAGAAATTGTGCTTGCAGGTGTACTTGGTAGGTCAATGCTGTGTTCCACAAAATCATAGCTTGCCTGCAGAGGGGGTAGGAATGTGTGCTCCCCTGCTTGTTTATGTACCACATGACTGTGGTGTTGTCCGTCTTTATCAGCAGCTGGCCTGGATGAAGTAGGTCCTTGAAGGCTGTCAGGGCATTTTGTACAGCTAGCATCTCTTTTTGATTGATGTGAAGATGCCTTTGGCTTGGGGGCCATGTGCCCTGAATACATTTTCCTGCCATGTGGGCCCCCCAGGCATAATCTGATGCATCTGTTGTTAGTGTTTACCTGGTTGTGAGTAAAGTGAATGGCTGTCCCTTGCTGTGGTGACAGGCCTGTGCCCACCATCGAAACTCCTGTTGCAGGCAGGGAATAAGTGAAATTAATGATTCCAGGCTGTGGCAATGTTGAGTCCAAACACTTTTTAGATACCATTGTAGTTTTCTCATTATGCAGTCTTGCATATGGAATTAGCAGAATGCAGGAGGCCATGTAGCCCAGAGCCTGCAGAATTTTTCTTGCAGATAACTGGGTCTTTGTAGCCATGCTTTCGAAGTAAGAACTCAGTTGCCTTTGTTTGTCTGGTGTGAAATAAGCCATCTGGGCAGTTGTATTTAAGCTTGCACCCAGGAATATTATCTCTTGATAGGGTACTAGTTTTGATTTCTTTTCGTTTACTGTGTACCCTAGGCAAATTAGTAATATTTTTACAAACGCCAGATGCTTTAGTAGAATGTCTTTGGTCTCTGCTTCAATAAGGCAGTCGTCCAAGTAGGGATATATTTGAATTCCTCTTTGTCTGCAAAATGCAATTACTGGTGCCAGGCATTTTGTGAAGACCCTGGGCGCAGTAGATAAGCCAAAGGGCAGTGCAGAGAATTGGTAGTGCATTGAGCCAGCTATGAATCTGAGGTATCTTCTGCAAGATTAGGTATGCTTCTTTGAGGTCCAAAGTTACAGGCCAAGCCTTCTTGCCCAGCATGGGCAGAAGCTGCTGCAGAGTCAACATTTTGAATTTCAGAACATCCAGAAAAGTATTTAGAATAGACAGGTCCAGAATTGGTCTCCATGCTTTGTCCTTTCTTGGTACTAAGAAAAGTCTTGAGTAAAATCCTTGTCCCTGCTCTTGTTGTGGCACTGGCTGAATAGCCCTCATGTCTATGAGAGATGAAACTTGTTTTTGTGCCTCTGCCCATTGATTGTGTGGCAGGTCTGGCATACCTTTTGCCTTTGAAAGGGTGTGAAAGTGGAACCTGTAGCCCTGACAGACTATATTTAAGACCCATTTGTCCTGTGTGATCGTGTGCCAATTTTGTGAAAAAAGTGCTAGCTTTCCCCCTAAGGGTGCTGCCAAAAGATAAATACTTGGCATTGGCAGAGGGAAGTCTTTTGGACTGTTTCCTATATGGCTGTGATTTGTCTTCTCCACTTTTGGAGGTAGAAGCACCCCATTGTTTGGGCCTGTATGAGCCCTGGGGCTGTTGTCTGCCTCTAGGGCATCTGTATATGCCTCTTTCTGGCCTGTCTGACACAGGAAAGGACCAATTCTTAGAAGGCCAGTTCCTGCTAAATCTGAGTGGCTGTACCTGTAAGAAATCCTTCACTGTCTGCATAGATTTAGCTTTATCCTCCATTTTCTTCAACACCTCTTCTGCCTTAACACCAAAAAAAGTATCATACTGTAATGGAGCATCCAATAATTTTGCTTTAACATGATCAGGCAGAGTCTGTTCCTTTAACCAAGCATGCCTTCTAATGACAGATAGTGTTACAGCGGCCCTGCAAGAGGCCTCCAGTGAATCATAACCATATTGCAAAGTATGTTTTCCCACTTGTTCAGCTGCCCACAAGAAATACAATTGTTAACTTTTTCTGACATCGGTCTGGAGCAAGAAAAAAGTTTCCCCAACGGAGTACTTAGCTTTATAGAAGACTTCGAATCTGACATTGAATTTCGAAAATCTCAGGAGTCGGCCGACCGGCACTTGCAAACTGCTTTTGCTTCGGGCACTGTGCGGCAAGAAAGACTGAAGAAAATGGCGTCGGCTGCATCTTTTATACCCCTGGCGCACTGATGTCAGGGAAGAGGTGACAGCAACTGACGCTGGACCAGGACTTTGGAATTCAGGCTGACTGCGGGTAGCCTGCCAGCAGGATAACCCAAGTGTAATGACTGCAACAGTAAAACACGATGAACATCCTTGTCCCTTTTCCTCTTCCGGTACCAACTGAATAGCCCCCATGCTTACGAGAGAGAGTACTTGATTTTGGGCCTATGCCCACTGATTTGGGGGCAGATCTGGACACGCGCTTGGTGTTGGTAAGGTGTGGAAGTGAAATCTGTATCCTTGGGACACTACAATTAAAACCCATTTGTCCTGGGTAATGAGTTCCCAGTTTTTGGCCTGCAGACCAATCGTTCTGCCTAAAGGAGCATTCAGTTGGGAAGTGCTTGGAAGTTTTAAAAGCAAGTCATTGAGACAGTCTTCCATAGGGGGTAGTCTTACTACTCCCTGATTTGGGTGTGGAAACCCCCCACTGCTTAGTCTTGTGTGTCCCCTGGGACTGAAACCTGAGGATTCTGCTGTGTCTGAGTTTGGCTTGAGAAGACCTGGAAGGGGCTGGAAAGGACCAATTCTTAGAGGGCCAGTGCCTACTAAATCTAGGAGGATGAACTTGTAAGAAATCTTTAACAGTTTGCATAGATTTAGCTTTATCTTCTATATTTAAAGAACTTTCTCAGCCTTGTTGCCATACAGGCGGTCCTGATTTAAGGGAGCATCCAACAATTTAGCTTTAACATGATCAGGCAAAGATTGCTCCTTAAGCCAAGCATGCCTTCTGAGCACAGACCCAGTAACAGCAGCCCTGCAAGAGGCCTCTAATGAATCAAATCCACATTGCAAAGCATGTTTTCCAACCTGTTCAGCAGAATGCATTAAATCCTGTAATTCTTTATTTTCCACACAGTCAGGAATCAACATCATTTTCTATTTAAGCAATCCAATAACATGTTGCTGATACTTTACTATATGAAACTGGCAGTTTAAAGCCATAATGGCCAAGGTTGCAGAAGTGTAAACCTTCTTACCCCATCTATCCAGTGCCCTGGAGTCTCTATCAGAAGGATTTTTAGCAGTAGAGGCCTTAATGCCCTTGGGTCCCTGTGAAATAGTCTCTGGATCTGCATCAGGATTTTTAAAAAGGAACTTGTGAGAATCGGGAACCCTGTAATATCTGTCAGGTTTTCTGGGAGCAGGAGGCAAAGAATCAGGGGCCAAACTAGATTCTGAAAAAGCATCATCAACAATGTCTAGTACAAGAGGGATAGCTAAAGGCCTATGCTGAGGCAGGAGTAAGAAATTCCTATGCCTCTTTTTTTACTCAGAAAAATCCTGGCTTTCCCAGTGGAAATGCTCCCTTAGAGTATGTAAGATTTCACCAAAAGAAAAATGCTCTGAAGGGGAAGCAGAGGGAATAGAGTCCTCTGTATCAGAATCCTCATAAGTAGATAAGTGCAAATCCAAATCATCAGAAGAATCAGAAAAATCAGAATCCTGGTCAGAAGATTCATAAACAACTTCAGTCCTAGGTCTCTTAGAAGGGGGAGGTTGGCTTCCCCTGATAAGAGTAATAAGATCTTCAGCCATTCTTATAATTTGTTTTTTAGGCATAGAGGCCTGAGCATGCGGCCTGGGCATCGTTTTTTTAGGTATGGTTCGAGATTTAGGCCTAAATGAAAAAGGAGGCATCGGTTTAATATGCAAGCCCATAGGCCTGAATACACCCTCAGAAGCCACTGCCTACACACCGGCTCCCGACCCATCTAAGGTAGAGATATCCGTGGGTTCCATAGTTGAAGCATCTCGTGGCATACTGGGCTCTGAATGGGTCTCAGTAGAGGCCTGTGAATTATAAGTAGCGGGTATCAGGGGCTGCGAAAGCGCCTCACTGAGTACCGGCAAACTGGCGACTAGCTTAGGAGAAGCATCATCAGCAGTTTTGGACCTCGACGGCCTGTCTCTGTCTTTAATTTTTGTGTTTTTTCAAAATCCCGGTAGTTGGATGGCTAACCAAAGACATTTCTGGATAATTAAACCGAGAACCAAAATATTTAGAGGCAAAAATATACCGACGATGGATAGTGTGCTGATTAAATAAAGCACAAAACCGACAGCAAGGTACGTCGTGGTCAGGGCCTAGGCAAGGAATACAGTACGAATGAAAATCTTTATGAGGTATTTGTTTTCCACAAGTAATGCAATTATGAACTTTTACTGACATTGGTAAGGAGCAAGAAAAAGTTTCCCCAATGGGGTACTTAGCATTAGTTGAAGACTTTGGTTCTGAAACTCGAAAACGAAAATTTCAGGAGTTGGCCGACCGGCACTTGTGAACTACTTCTGCTTTGGGCACCGCATGGCAAGAAAGACTGATGTAAAGGTGTTGGCTGCATGTTTTATACCCCTGACATCATGGAAGAAGGGACAGCAACCAACGCAGGACCCAAGACTTTATTAATCAGGCTGACTGAGGGCTACTGCAAGCAGATACCCCAAATGTAATGAGTGCAACAGTGAAACACGAAGAACATCACTGAAATAAGAAGTACATTTACTCAAGCATATTCTAACTGTTCCCTAACTCTGACACCTTCCCTTACACCAAAGATGATAAAATCTAAAAATCTCATAATGAATGAAAAGCATTGAGGCATTCTTTAAGGATCAATCAAACTTTTATAAGTGCCATGAAAATTATCTTCTTATTTATTTTAGGATCCCTTACATGACCACACACACACACACACACACACACACACACACACACACACACACACACACACATACACACCACCACAGTATCTACCAATACAGCTACAAATAATGTAAAGACATTTTACTTAAGACAGGTGCAAAATGCTTCCTTCTAAACCAAAACTCTTCTGTAGAGGAAATAAAACAGCTCACTGGAAAGAATACTGACTTTTTTATAGCTCAGTTAACAAACACCAAAACCAATAACTTTGCTGATGACATCAGAAACTTCTGTCACCTATAAAAGAAATTACTGATTCCTTCACAGCCACACAACATAGCCTTCACCCTGGTGCAAATAACACACCAACTCAATGTTATCCTTTGACTGATTATGCTGCATCTAAAGAAATGATATATCTACTCAGATAACTTATGTTAGCCTTACTGAAGCTGTTTCTTGTCAATGTTCACATTTTTGAAATAAAGATGTTTACATTTAGTGTGTTGATGTTGGGTGTACTTGATGTTTCCTACTACACCCATAGTGACTGCGTGTGTGAGTGTGTGTGTGTGTGTGTGTGTGTGTGTGTGTGTGTGTGTGTGTGTGTATGTGTAAGTATATTAATAAAGCATTTATAGAGTATGTGCATCTATAACTGATTTTTAGAGTGCATAATGTATATTTTTTACTGCGGAGAAGTGGGAAATTTGTGATATAAAGAAGTTAACCATGTCTTAAAGTGCTTAAACTGCACAAGACTTTGTTCTCCATTCCCGGATACATCCATTCCCGGATACATCAGTGGTATCAGTACAGTCTGATATTTGCAGTGAGATATTACTATGGTATGTTATGAGGTTAGTGTAATCACTAGAACTTACAAAACAGTATCTGCTAACTAGTAGTTTCACCAGGTGTTCATCAAACATCCCTAATTTTCAGTCAGACTTGTCCAGCTTTCCAAATACTGTCATTATTATCTCCAAATCACAGGCATTTCAAGCATAAAAGCTTTCGGACAGAAAAAAAAATCTACTGGAATGCAACATTTACTCATTCTGTGCTGATGTTATTTTTCTCACAAAGAACAGTGGATGTTTTTCAGAAACTGGGACACCACTGAACAAGTCATGTTATAAACTGATATCTATGGAAACATTTGAGAATGTAAGGTATAACTATGCAAAGATGAAACACTGTCAGTTTAGTTCTGCGTCTTTTGTAGGTTTACTCTTTTGCTATCATTTTTGCCTTAAGATCAGAGAAGAGACGTAAACAGCATTCCTCTCCCATTGGGACTCTCTCTCTCTCTTCATTGTGGTTGGAGATATAACAACATCAGAGAAGGAAGTGACTTATAAATATTTTGTATTGCCAGTTTCAGAATCACTTATTCTAACCACAAAATAACATTCAATTTTTATGACATAAACTGATGTCTGAGAATGTGATACATACAATAAAAATGAAGTGTCACTTTGATGTATTGATTTACCCTGTCAGGACAAACCCATGGAGTCATCACATAAAAACATAAGATCAGTTAGAGACACCAAAACTTTTCTTACTCTCTTCTTGTGGCTTCTTGGTACTAGGAATGAAATGAAAATCAGATGGCTGCAAGATATTCTGCAAAACCATGTGTCTCATAGGCTTGTACTGCTTTTTATAGCACAATGCAAAACAAAAGATACACAGCATTTTTTTTTCTGTATCACTGAAGATATATGGAAGAAACAGGCTTTTTTCTCACACTTGGCTAGCATACCTGGTTCTATTACCTTGGCATTATAACTGCATGTGATGGCTTCACAGCCAGTTCAACTTTGTAACATTTGGTATTCAACATCTTAGTAAAGAGGCCTGAGCAGCATTTACTTTTAGACTACACAATATTGTATATAAAACTAGGCCAAATGATATACATGCATGTATCTATGTATATACATATATATATATATATATATATATATATACACACATACATATATATATATATATATATATATATATATATATATATATATATATACACACACACACACACACACACACACACACACACATATATATATATATATATATATATATATATATATATATGTAGACATTTTAAAGGTATACACATTCCCTTTTCAGAAACAAACAAATGTCTTATCTTTTGAGGTAGGCTGTGGAATAATACGTAAAATATCTCTAACAGATAGGTATTTTTGCGCTTACATGTGTGTCTATGAAGCTGCTGACATATTACATAAATTACTCTGAGAGGCATTGTTCTTTTTATTAGGCAGAACGCTGAAAACCGTTTATTAGCACAACTGCAGCATAAATTTAAAACTTTTTTTGTATTTGTTTAAAATGTTTCAGCCCTTAGGGCTCACTCGATATTGATCTACCTTTTCCAGAAATTTTTCAAAGCTGACATACTCAGGGAACTCTTTGGTGTGCATTCCTGACATTGATGATCTAGGAGCCTCACATGATAAGTCACTAGAGAGTGTATCTGGACATTCCAAACTGAAATCAACTCTTATCTCTTTCTCACCTCCTTTTGGAAATGCATCGTGGGGCAGCTTTTTGGATATCTCCTGGACACAACTCTTAGTGCCTCAGACAGGGATGCATTATAACCATAGTATCCGTATTCCACACAATCACTATAATCATAGTATCTGTATTCCACACAATCACAATAACCATAGTATCCATATTCCACACGATCACAATAACCATTGTATCCGTATCCCATACAATCACAATAACTATAGTATCCTTATTCCACAAAATCACTATAACCACACTATAACCATAGTATTCTTATTCCACACAATCATTTTAATCATAGTATATTCCACACAATCACTATAACCATAGTATCCATATTCACACAATCACAATAACCATAGTACCCATATTCCACTCAATTACTATAACCATAGTATCCATATTCCACAAAATCACTGTAACCATAGTATACATATTCCACACAATCACTATAACCATAGGATCCGTATTCCACACAATCACTATAACCATAGAATCCATATTCCACACAATCACAATAACCATAGTATCCCTATTCCACAAAATCACTATAACCATAGTATTCATATTCCACACAATCACTATAACCATAGTATCCATATTCCACAAAATCACTGTAACCATAGTATACATATTCCACACAATCACTACAATCCATAGGATTCATATTCCACACAATCACTATAACCATAGAATCCATATTCCACACAATCACAATAAACATAGTATCCATATTCCACACAATCACAGTAACCAAAGTATCCGTATTCCACACAATCACTATAACCACAGTATCTGTATTCCACACAATCACAATAACCATAGTATCCTTATTTCACACAATCAGAATAACCATAGTATCCGTATTCCACACAATCACTATAACCATAGTAGCCATATTCCACACAATCACTATAAACATAGTATCCGTATTCCACACAATCACTATAACCATAGTAGCCATATTCCACACAATCACTATAAACATAGTATCCATATTCCACACAATCACTATAACTATAGTATCCATGTTCCATATAACCACACTATCCATATTCCACACAATCACTATAACCATAGTAGCCATATTCCACACATTCACTATAACCACAGTATCCATATTCCTCACAATCACAATAGCCACCGTATCCGCATTCCACACAATCACTAGAACTAAAGTATCAGTATTCCAAACAATCACAATATCCATAGTATCCATATTCCACACAGTCACTATAACCATAGTATCCATATTCCACACAATCACTATAACTACAGTATCCATGTTCCATATAACCACAGTATCCATATTCCACACAATCATTTTAACCATAGTATCAGTATTCCACACAATCACAATATCCATAGTATCCATATTCCACACAATCACAATAACCATAGTATCCGTATTCCTCACAATCACTATAACCATAGTATCCATATTCCACACAATCACTACAATCACAGTATCCATATTCCTCACAATCACAATAGCCACCGTATCCGCATTCCACACAATCACTATAACCATAGTATCCGTATTCCTCACAATCACTATAACCATAGTATCCATATTCCACACAATCACTATAACCATAGTATCCGTATTCCTCACAATCACTATAACCATAGTATCCATATTCCACACAATCACTATAACCATAGTATTCATATTCCACACAATCACTGTAAGACACGATTGTCCTGAACAGATGTTTCCAGTTTCCCCTCAGTAACTTTAAATCCCCTGTATCAACCACAAATAACCTTGGCTCCGTGAAGTACTTCACAACACCCTTCTTCTGCTCACTTCCCTGAGAAACCTTGCTGTATCTTCACACTGTACCCATCATTGCAATGAAGATTGGCATCCTTCTCTGTGATCATAATAATATTTTGTCTACACTGGATCAGTTTCAATATCTCTTGTACCTGACTCTAACTCTTGGAAGCTAACAGCATAGCAGATAAAGGAAACTGACTTTTAATAGATGTCCCATCACTAACTGAGATGATAAAATGCTTACATCTCAAAATGGAATTTTCCCAAATTCCAGTAAAGCCAGGTGCACCCCATTGTAGCAGTCACTGTTAATGCCATATGACTTCTTCTAGTAGATTCTAATAGCCTGCACTTGAGCATTTGATTGTAGACCGTTAGGACTGGACATCACATTGAAACTCCCATTGCTCCAAAAATCTCTTGAGTTCTGTACTTCCATATCAGGGCTGTTAAACTGAATTATCACATCTTGAATTATGTTGCTTTAAAAACAGCTTTTAGGGCACTGATCACACCTCTTACTATAGTACCTGCTAACCTCATAACTTCAGGAAACTAAGAATAATACTCAGTACTGATCAGATATACACAGTCTTGATGACAAAACGTAATCCTTCCCAGATTACTACTTGCTTTTCTAGAACAGATTATTAAACTGTCTCTTTGCTTGGGTTATTACTATAATAAACATTAAACACAGCACAGTTATGAAGTTCTTGTACAATATGCAATAACAATCCAGGTCAGTACAGCCAATCACAAGTCTTCTCTCCCTATTTACACTTCATGGTTCTTAATTATGACTCCTTTACTCTTATCAATATTCTTTTCCTTAGCTGATCAGATGCTCAAAATTTATTGGTCCTTAGAATCACATCTTGTATCACACCTCTCAACTGTCCAGATTTTCGCAAAATGTCCAGATTTCTGCCTCATACTTCTGGTAATTCCTAAACAAATTGTGGTTTTCTGTCAAATCAAGACTGAGGTCACTATATAATGGCATACATTTGGGTTTCAGACTTCATATCATTCAGAAAATGCATACCAACACAAATCCTATTATTCTAGCAACGATATAAGAGCAATATATATAAAACTGTCCCTACTTTTATGTCTTTGTCCCCCCCCAATTATTTTAGGTTTTGTTCAGAATTCTTACTCTAAGAGGTATGTCTTGTATACAGTCAATACCTTCAGTGAAAGAAATGTATGGTGTGAATTTTAATCTATAGACATCATCAATATGTACAAATGTTCTTGAAAAGTAGACAGACAGGGCAAAAAATCAGGACACTTAATTAGCATAAAATGTGCATACCAAATTAAGTGTAACCCCTTAAACTTTTATTAGGATTATAGCATACTACTCAGAAATACAAGTTTAAAAACCTGAGAGTGACAAATTATAGAAAAATATGAGTATATTGCTAAGTGTTTATTGTGTGATGACATTATTACAGAAAAGTCTTTCTTCTCTTTGAATTTTTATTCAGATTTTCTATTAGCTAACATAAGTACTAGTTGTGCGAATCACAAGAAGTCAGAGCCATGGAACACTTTGGTGCAGCACTCATGAATTTCTCTGAATTCCAAACTATGTCTCACAACTATGAAGCCGCAGCCCATTCTCAGTAATACTTTTCTGTAGCTACTCATCTTCAACATCTCCCACCCTTGGCTGAACGATATTTTCTCAGTTAAAGCTTGTTTTCTACTTGCAAGCACCTAAGACAGCTCCTAAATAGCACCTTTCATGTCACTTCTACTTGCAGCATTTGCCTTGCCCTGTACCACTAACATTGTACTCATTACCACATCGTCAGGCTACTTTGTCTCTGCTTCCCTGTTGCCATACACCTACAGCCTGTAATGGCAACTTCCCAAACAAAAATCGTCTTTATTACCTGTAGTTTGTTGTCCAGTCTCAGAATTGCATATTCAGTAATAGCCTTTTATATGATACTTTCATTAAGGATGTGGACAGGGTACAAAAAGTAGCCTGATACAACTCAATATATAAAACATATCAGTGAAGTAACTGCAGATTTCCTTATGTATACACTACAATAGAGAATGAAATCAAAATACTTTGACAGGAGTATTCAAATATCACAAAAACACCCGTCATAGGAAGCTTCAGCATCTCCCCTTTTTTCACTTGTCTCTGAGGATTATAATATGAAGCTGGGACAGCACATTATAATAACTATATCCAGCAATACAGCATAAGTGCATCTGTCTGTAAGTGTGATAGCAACAAAGACTAAACCTCCAGCAAACATAAGCAGAGCAACAATGTAAAAAGTACATACCGCAGACACAAAGGAGCCCTTGCAACTGAAGAGAAGCACAGCATGGAGTTAGTAAGCAGAACTATGACATCACAATACGAACAAATGCTGATGAATACCATTAGATGTACTTGTTGGATAACATTACCAAGATTATTTTAAGGTTCTGACAATACATTAGTCTCCACAGAGGTGTACACCCAGGCCCCAACACCAGCAGCAGCAGCAGCACTCACCTTACTATTATTTGTGAAGGGATGCAATGTCTAAAGCTTCCACTTGCATGACCGGAAAATAAAGCAACAAAAGGCACCTCTCTTTACTCACCAATGAGTGTGTGAACTAAACACCTGGGCAGTTCTATGTCAGTAACTGCCTCTGACTCACAACAACTTGCTCAGGTTTCACCTTGCTACTTCTTCTTTCGGCTTTTCCTGGTTAGGGGTCACCACAGTGGATCACCTGTCCGCTCATGATTGGCAGTGGAGTTTTATAGTGTCAAGTTGCCAGCCCAGCACCCAACCTTCCACAGAAGGCACACACATGCACACCTAGGGCCAATTTAGAGTGTTCAGTCTACCTACAGCATGTCTTTGGGATATGGGAGGAAACCGGAGCACCTGGAGGAAACCCACGCGACCACAGGGAGGACATGCAGACTCTGCACAGAAGGCACCCCAGCTAAGGATTGAACCAGAGAACCTCTTGCTGTGAGGTGGCAATGCTAACCACTGCACCACCGCAGCTGCCCAGGTTTCACCTTGCTACATTGCTCCTTTTTTACTCTACTATACATGCTGGGGTCATGACCTATTTCACCTCACTCCTTTGACTCTTGTAATATGCTTCTTATTTTCTTACTCTAGCCAACTGAATTGTGATTTACTGAATTGTGTCTTTGGCAACCAGGTCTAATGGAGAATAATAGCAATAACATGGTATGGGGTGGGGGGGTGAAAATATGTAGCACTCTGTCGTTAGGATAAAACAGAATACACTGAGAAAAATTGTGCAGTGAAGAGATCAGTAGTATGGCCACATTCTTCCCAAAAGATTTATACTTTGGTCACCCTCGTACAGTTACTTTTCAATGCAACTGCATTTTCATATCATCCTCCGTAGAGTTTTGAACTTTTTAAGCTTTGTTTGAGTAACAGGCAACTACAGAATTATCTGGCAAAAATGAATAATTTTCTGGATTTTGCTTCACAAAGGAGTGATACTTCTATAATTACATTAGTGTCTTCTCCAGTCTTGGTGGTACATAAATTATTTCTTAAACATATTCAGTAATGGATTGTGATTTCTTTTCATCAACATTTTTTTCCTCACTAATATAGGTTCACAGGTGTGTACTACACTAACAGCCACTAGGGCCTTTTTAAGCCTAGCCATGCATCCCAAACCTCTGAAAAAAAATTGGTACCCTTGCTAAGTGTAAGAAGGGGCTTGGGAAATTAAACATTTACAAGCAGGGGGCTAGGAAATGTACCATTTACCAGCAGCTTGTGTCCATTACAGACATAGATGCCAAACCATGGTCGAATT
The DNA here is from genome assembly GCF_019279795.1 of Protopterus annectens. Classification (NCBI taxonomy): domain Eukaryota; kingdom Metazoa; phylum Chordata; order Ceratodontiformes; family Protopteridae; genus Protopterus; species Protopterus annectens. The sequence continues at coordinate 438,666,626 of NC_056729.1, read as the reverse complement.
TCCTGTTCCCCATCCAATTGTACAAGTCATACGTGAATTGGGTTAGGGAGGAACTCTGCTTCACGTGGCTTGGGAGCCTGTTTCAGAGAATGGGTAGTCTCTGCGGTGATGGTCAAAGGCTATATAACTGCCTATATGAGTCCCCAAGTCCCTGACTACTGGGATGACTCTTAGGGGTGTGTTGCCAATATGATAGCTACCAAAAGTGGATGACTATCCAAAGGATACTAGTACACATTTCTTGGCATTTAGTTTTAGTTCATGACTCTGACACAAGTTATTTATCTGGGTCAGCCTTTCCTAGAGAGCATTAGTTTCAGTGGGGGATTCTATAAATGCTCCTAATTTGCAATTATCTGCAAATCTGGTTAGCCAGAGGCACTTGACACTGGTCTTAACTTCAGTGAAGTAGATGCCAAAAAGGAGCAGTACCAGGACCAATCCCTGAGGGACTTCACTTGTGAATGACCCCTTTGTAGAGGTGGACTCCCCAATTCTAACTTCCTGGATGCTGTCTGTGAGCCAGCTGGCTATCCACCTAGTGACATAAGAGTTTATACCTAACCTCTTCAAATTGTCAACAATGCCCAAGTGGGGTACTGTTTCAAATGCTTCATCCAGGTCAAGGTATACAGTATAAACCATTTTGCCCTCATCCATTGCTTTGTTGAGCTTCTCAAAGAAGTCCACCAGTTTGAGTTGGCATGACCTGCCCTTGACAAAACCAAAATGGGTTAGGTCCATTTTCTGGTGGATTCCTATATCATTATTGATCATTTTTATGATAATTCTTTCCATGGCTTTGCATGTGAGACCAGTGAGACTTGTGGGTCTGCAGTTTCCAGGGCCAGTAAATGACCCACCTTTCTGCAGCGGGATGACTGTTGCTATACTCCATTCATGAGGCATGAAGTCTGATTGGAGGCTATGGTCAAATAGCAACTGCAGAGGCCATGACAGATTATGTTTCATGCTATTTAGAAGGCATCCTGGAATATTGCCTGGACCCACTGATGCAGTGTTCTTGGCCTTAGAGGGAGTATTGCGGACCCATTCTCTAATGATAGTAAACAGAGTTATATTTGATGTCATTTCCTGAGGTGAGGTTGAGGGGAAGAGAGTGGTAAAGTTAGAGCTTAATTTTGTCTGCCAGTAGAATTGCTACATCTTCTGGCTCTGTATAGGTAGCTCCATTAACAATGAGCTCTGCACACAATATAATATACAACTTGCAGTTCTTTTTTACTCAAACATATCTTATATTACAATCATTTAAGTCTCTGAACTCAAAAGCAACTGTTTTTTTCTTCTTCAGGAACTACTCTTCCACTTCTACCTTGTCTTACATGTAGCTGCCACATGACTAATTTGTTCACATCAAAATACTTTACTTTGTGTACCCCTGTCACCAACTGTTAAAGTATTGTAGAGCTCTTTTCTTTTTCTGTATCATATTACTTGTAGTTCTAGTAATTTACCTAACAACAAATTTAATTATACAGCATTTGGAAATTTCAAAAATACTACATCATACCAATAAACTACATGGGGATTTGTTTATTCTCCAGAAGAAGCATTTGTGTTATGGCTCCAGTTTTTTCACAGTCTAGTTCTACGCTTTCAGACATTAAGGCACAACCCACATATATTAGATCTGTAACTCTAATTTTACCCTTAATTTTTTCAGCTTGAGTTGGTTTTCTTTTCAGTCTCTTCACTAACTCTGTCAAGTCTCACACTGTGTCCCTTCGGTAACTATGTCAGCCTCACACTGTGTCTTTGGTAACTCTGTCAGTCTAACACTATGCTCTTCTTTGTTCTGATCATACCTCTGAACCTCTTACAGCAAGAAATCTGGATAAAGGCATAAATAAAAGTGGGACAGACATTGCTCTTACAAACTTAGAAAGTTGATAGAATAACAGGTTTTGTATTAGAATGAATTTTCTGAAGGGTATAAAGTCAGAAACTCAAATCTCTGTCATTATTTCCTAACTTCAGTCTTTAATGATTTGCCACTAATTTGCCAGAAAAACACATTTTTTTGAAAAACAGACCAAAAACAGGAGGCAAAAATCTGGACATTCTGTGAAAATCTGTACAGTTGAGAGGTATAGAAGTTCTGATCTCACACACTCTCATGTCATCAATAATGGATGCTGCTATTCTTTAGGAGAAGCTTGTACATCCATTAAGGAGGAAGTAAGTCTATATTATTAGTAGAACACACTGGTTGACAGTCCACAGCAGTTGGAAGTGCTTGGTACATTATCCTTTTCTGATGTTGACTATCATGAAGGCCCACCTGTGCTAGGGTTACCAACTGTCTCTCTTTATGCAGGGCAGTTATCGTTTGGGCAGCAGTGTCCTGTGAAAAATATGAAAAATGGCAACTGTTCTGTGATTATAGAGTTAAATATATTTCTCAATTTTCCACTAATGGTTGCATAATAGACTTAGTTTGCACAAGAAACATAATATTTTAGGAAACAATTGAAACAATTCAAATTGTACAACAGTGAGCTTTTATTTTGGCAAAAAAGTGAAGTCATGTCGTTTGCACTGGTTACTGGTATGGTTTTTCCAACAAACTCTTGTGCTTCTGTAAAAAAATGTCCCATTTTGGACATTTGAAAAGGTGGCATACCTAATCTGTACACAAAATAATAGCAGGGTTCACATTTATATAATGCATAATAGGAGTCTCATGCGTAAGCGGAGTACTATAACTGAATATGTTTGTACACTGAAAGCCGAGGGCGGAGCTTCTATCTGCTGTTGTACGATTGGTGTAGTCACAATTGATACTGCTACATTAGTCGCTTCATCTGCAGTTGAACTACGTGCAGTCCTCTGTTCCCTGGGCCAAGTGAGCACCCAGTTGTTTTTGAAATCACAGACATCTCGTTGTTCTTTCTTCTTTTTCTGAGCCAAAAATCTCTGCTCATAAGCAGATACATGATCAATAAGCTCACAACACTGTATATCTGCAAAATCATCACCAGCTTCCTTATATAATTCATTCTACAATGATTGTATTTTACTAATCAGCATATGTTCTATAGGCAGAAAAATGTCTATTGAAAGCTTAATATATTTGAAGCTAGCATCCAAATTTATTTGTTGCCACTTGGCAAGTAAGTCCAGACAAGACTCCCCGTAAGTGGGCATACTAAAAACACGTAGTCCTCTGGGTATTACCTTTAGGAAAATACATGCCTCAAAGTGAAGTCTTTGGCACTGAAATATTTTAAGTTGGTACAGTTCATTTTCCATTTGCTTCATAATGTTACGAACCTTAAGCTTCTCTCGTTCAGTGTCAATGCCTGATGAAATATCCATATGTGCCTCAATGTCCAACAGTGGATTACTGTCCATGCACATAAAATTCACCAAGCATTCACCACTACTCCTCAAAGGTACAGAATTCACATTTATATCACCTGATGCAACAAATCCTTCAGCCATGTCCACAGGAGGTAGGAACAAAAGCAGCAAACAAGTAGAAAAATGAACACACCTCTAAGTGATGCACTGTACCAAAACCAAAATTAAACCAATTCCGACAAAGAAGTCGGATGCAGTTCCACAGCTGAATGAACAAAATCCAAAAGTTCGTAAAAACAAAGAGCTTTAATGTGGAGATGGTGGATTTTAAGGCTCAGAGCACATAAGGGCTCTGGCCTTAATGATGTTGTTCCCCTAAAACCAGAACTTAATAGTAGAGGTTTAAGATAATATGTATTCATTCACATATATTTTTATATGTATATGTGTTTTTTATGCAATATATATTTTAGAGATAAACTATGTATACATGCTTTTAACCACAAAGGTTTTTTGGTTATGCTGACTTCACTATTACAAGATTTAATGAGATGCCATAATAGGTTGATTATTTAATTGGTTTTACTTACTCATTGTAAACATAAGATGTTTTTCAGTTTCATTCTTTGAAATGAAGAAGCAATTTTTAAATTGTGAAAGCACCCATCTCTCTCCACATTAAAGCTCTTTGTTTTTACAAACTTTTGGATTTTGTTCATTGAGCTGTGGAACTGTACCTGACTTCTTTTGTTGGACTTGGTTTAATTTTTGTGTTGGTACAGTGCATCACTTGGAGGTGTGTTCTTTTTTCTACTTAATTACCAATGCACACTTAGAAATCACACCAGCAATTATTTTCTATGGAGAGCAGTACACAACATTCTTCTTCTTAATATCTTTTCATGTGGGCATCTGAAGCTCTGGAATTTCACATTGACCAATTGTAGAGGAATCATATGTGGTTTTACTATGAATCATTGACTTCCTCATAGCCAGTAATCCAAAATGCTTAAAAATAATGTGCAAAACACGGAAAAGAGATACATTTAACTTTTAGCACTTTTGCAGGGCATTTATATATATATATATATATATATATATATATATATATATATATATATATATATATATAGAGAGAGAGAGATACGGATCCCTTTCTAATACTTGAATAGCCGTATCATCGATTTTCATTTTTGTGAGATGAAAATTGTGAAAATGACAAACTACACCCAATAATCAAAAATGGTATTACTGCATTCCAATCTTTATTTCTATCCATAAATCTGCAGAATTCACTAGTACTGCTACAGCCTATACATATGAATACGAACATTAGGTTAAATAATAAAATGATTGATCTCAAACCATTCCCAATAATTAAAGAATTAACAGTATGGGATATCCTACAGTACAAGGAAGATACACTTGATAAACTAAGAGAAAAATTCAAGATGGCTGCTAACTATAATTACATCCTTCGTCAAATGATATCAACAATAAACTTAAAATATTCAAAACACAAAATAGAAATACAAAATATAGAGAATACCTAAAACATATTCAAAGCTCTAGCAGCTAAAGAAAAAATGATTTCAAAAACCTATACATTAGTAAATGAGCTAAAACACAAATCCACGCTACTCTACTCAAGATACTGGGAAAACATAAATAATAACATTACAATAATACAAAAACAAGAAGCCATAAACAATACCTTAAAACTTATACCTTTCAAAAACTTCATATACACACAACTGATGATTAACAACAATGCATATTATACCCTAGCTGTTCTCAAAAACTTTGGTTACAAAAAAGCTCGCTGTGCCCCTTCTGCTCTAGGGAAGACATGGATATTCTCCACATCTTCTGGAGCTGTGAGAAAATCTCTAAGCGCTGGTGTTCTTTGAGAATGCAACTAGAGAAAGTTGGTTATGCAAAAAACACTCTCTTTTTGTGTTCTTGTAAAAAAAAAAAAAAAAAAAAAAAGTTGTTGTTCTGGTCTTTGGTGCAGGCTGGAGAAGTTGTTTGACCGCAACTGAGCTACAAAATATAAGTATCTTTTGATTATTTTAACAGATTACTGTTTTTATAATTTAATATATATAAAGCACTTTGTCTATTCAGAATCTTCAGAAATCTTTTTCTGTTTAAAAACTTTCATAGCTTGTTGTCTTAGGCTATTTTGTCCCACCCTCCCTCCCTGTTGGTGTCTTGCTCTTATACTTGGTGGCTTTGCAGTTGCCGCCTACTGTGACACACCTCCCAGTCTAGTGTCATTAGCTCATTCTTCTTAATACAGAGAGAACATTTGATAAGGCCTTCTGTTCCTCCTTTTTACCTTTTCAAAAGTAAAACAAAACTTTTTTTCTTTTTCGCCTGAACCTTCTTGTGTTCTGACTGTCCTTCTCAAACATATTGGAAATATACAGTATATTTCAGAGCATTTGTTATAACTGTATTTGCTATAACTGATTTAAGTATTTTTTCTGGCTTTTGAATATTTACTGCTTAGCGACTGCATCTTAGCCTGTTTATACAGCTCTGCATTCTATTTAAACTGTTTTTGTGTTGATTAACTGTTTTGCACTCTTAAAAAGTTATTTGTTGCTTAATTTTACCTGTAGGCTAACACACTCAAGTGTGCTAGCCACTTAAAAGCATTTATAGCATTTACTGTCTGTTTTTTTCCTTGTCTCTGTAAAAAAAAAAAAAAAAAAAATCTCTTGTTTTCCCACCTTACTGAACTAGAGTAGTCCAGTTTCAGATTTGTTGATCCCTGGGCTTTGTTTTTAGTTCCTGTTACTGATCCATTGCCTTATTAGGAAGGAGGGAAGTTTCTTTGCTTACCAGTGGGAGTGGGAAGCACTGAGCAGCCTTTTGTCCGAATTGGTGAAGTTTCAGCCAGAAACTAGTAGTCTATTGGTCGCTTTGGGCCAATTCTAGCTCCTTTCAGCCCCCTGCTATAAAACACGCTAAACACGTGTTTTCCAGCTTGTACCAACTCAGCACAGATCCTCGTGGTGGCCTGCAGAGTGATCCAAGCAGCAGAGAGCTAAAAGAGTGACTTTCTACCAGATATAAGTATTTTTGTGGCTTTCCCACTGTTATTAAGCTAGCGACTGCATTTCGCCTGTTTTACTGCTACTTTAAGTGATTTCTGCATTTTACACTGTTTATTGCACTTTAAGTTACTAATTGTTGCAAATTGTTTCTGTAGGCTACACACTAAAGTGCGCTAGCCGATTTACAGCATTTATAGCATTTACTGTCTGTTTTTTCCTTATCTCTGTAATAAAACAAAAATCTCTTGTTTTCCCACTTTACTGAACTAGAGTAGTCCAGTTTCAGAGTTGCTGATCCCTGGGCTTTGTTTTTAGTTCCTGTTACTGATCCATTGCCTTATTAGGAAGGAGGGAAGTTTCTTTGTTTACCAGTGGGAGTGGGAAGCACTGAGCGGCCTTTTTGTCCGATTTGGTGAAGTTTCAGCCAGAAACTAGTAGTCCATTGGTCGTTTTGGGCCAATTCCTAGCTCCTTCAGCCCCTGCTATAAAACACGCTAAACTGTACTGCTGATCTAACCAGCATATCCTATAACTGAAAAGTTCATCTCTACTTGATTCCCAAGTAGACTATTCTCTATCTGTAAAGCCTAGCACTTACTCCTACAGTACTTGCACCTTGATAAAGCACTCTTATTATAGATAGTACCCCACCAGCCTAAAACCCACTTCCCCGGAGTCCTTTGAAAGTTCTTTATCTACTACTTCTAGTATGTCGAGGATCAGTTGCTAGTGTCCTCTCCAGCTCAACTGGTGAACCTGGGAATATTGAGGCAATGTTACAATTGCCTCATGTACACAGACAATCCTCTCCTTCTCCCACAAAACACAAATACATGCGAGAGATGCAACTATACGGCCAAACTGGAGGCTGAGCTCTCTCAACATAGGACTGGCAAGACCAGACAGGAGGAGAAGGCAACCACACACAATACATACCCAGTCACACATGGTACCATCACAACTTCAAATCATACACATACTCACACAAAGACATACTCGGAGGCTCTGATCTAAAATTTACCAAAACAGCAGAGGCCACCAAAGCAGACACCCAAACAACTACCACCTCACGACCCAACACATGCAACACATAGACCACACAGTCAGAGTGTCAAACAGTCACAGCCCTTAAGGCCAAACAAAATGCCAGACACACTTGTCATTGGTGATTCCATAGTCAGACACACTGACGTCCCGCTCACCAGACTGAGTAAGGAGAAGGTCACAGTAAGCTGCCAGTCGGGCGCTAGAATCCGCCACATAACGCAAGCACTCAGGTCTCTCAACAGCAGGTACAAGTACGACTCAGTCATTGTCCACGCTGGTGTCAACGACCTGAGACGGACGACCTTGGACTACATGAAAAGGGACACCGAGGAGCTCTCTGATTATGTAGCCCAGGCAGGTATGACCCTGACCTTGAGCAGTATCCTACCTTCACCTAGAATGATGCCACAATACAGTGATAAGATGATCAGCTTTAATAATTGGCTTAAATTCTGGTGTCATTCAAAGGGGATCCAATGTCTGTCTGCCTGGGATGACATGCTGGACAAACCACGCTGCTTCAAGGGACGGCTTGCACCTGTCACCCTGGGCTTCCGGATATTGGCAAAGGCTCTTGCCACCCCATAGTGCCTTTTTAGGCAAGGCTCAAATTCTAAACCTACCACCCTAGAACACCAAAAGGAAAAAACTAAGGGTAATGCTGCTCAATGCCAGAAGTCTCAATCTCAAGATGCACGCACTCGAGGCCCTTCTCAATATGGAGAACATCGATGTCTGTGCTGTGACAGAAACCTGGTTCAAGGCTCCTGAGAGCACCCCAGCACTAACAGGTTTCACCTCATATCATACGCCCGCCCCAAAATCCGGACAACACCAAGAAAGGAGGGGTGTCCATATTCATAAAGGACACCCACACCTCAAGGTTGGTGGCAACGACGATGCATCGGAGACCATCCAGGTGCAATTAACCATAGGCAAGACTGCTCTGCAATTTGTAGCATGTTACAGGCCACCCTCTCAAACTCAGGAACCTCACATGGCCTTCCTGAAAACATTGGAGGGATAAATGTATCTCCAAACACCATCATACTAGGTGACTTCAACTACCCTAATATAGACTGGGAACACTACTCAAGCCCGAACACTCTAACCCAAAGATTCCTGGAGTTCATAAACTCAAATGCCATGGAACAACTAGTCACCATCCCCACAAGAGGTGAAAACATACTTGATCTCATCATCACGAACATGGGATCAAAATGTTCAACACCGAAGTATACCCCTCACTGGTGAGATCAGATCATAAACTAATCTCGCTGGAGGTCCTCATCCTGCCCCCACCTGAAACAAAAAGACCACAGTGAAAAACTTCTCAAAAGCCGATTTCACACTTCTAAAAACTAGTGTGGTCTCCTTTAAGGCCCCTGAGCCAGTGGTAAACATTACTCAAACCGCTGAATCACTTACAAATGCCTTCTACCAGCACCTACAGGACTGCATGGATCAGGCAATCCCAAACAAAACTAAGACTCTCTGTACCAAAGGCAAGCGTCCAGTCTGGTGGACCCCAGCCATAAACAAGCTCTACAACAAAAGGAGGAAGCTACTACAAGATAGAGCAAAATCCTTGAAAGGTAAGACACCTTTGATCATTATAAGTAAAAAACTAAGAGCTCTCATAAAATCATCCAAGGCAAATTTTGAGAGAAAAATCGCCAAGGACTCTAAAGACAATCATAAGGCATTCTTTAGCTATGTTAGAAACCTAGGAGGAAACTCCCAGATATGCTCAGAATTAGTTCAAAATGATGTGAAAATTACTGAACCTACACACATTGCTAACATACTGGCTGACAGGTTCAGTGCAAACTTCTCCCCCCCATCTCCCCCAAAAGGAGAGATATCTATTCCAGAGGATTGTAGCCCCCCAAACATCTCCAACGCCCAGGTGAGAACTGCCCTCATAAGGCAAAAAACACAGCATCCATGGGACCGGATGGTGTCCCCGGCTGTGTGCTTCATGAACTCAACGAGGAATTAAACCCACAGTTAGGACAGCTGTTTAATCTTAGCCTCACCTCAGGATACGCACCCAAGGAGTGGCGCACGCGACTGTGGTCCCACTTCATAAGGGCGGTGCCTCCACAGACCCTGGAAATTACCGCCCCATTAGCTTGACAAGCCTTATCTGCAAAGCCATGGAGAGGATCATAATGGAACTCATAAATAAAGACATAGGGAACTTGCAGACTTTGGATCCAACCCAGTTTGGCTTTGTCAAAGGCAGATCCTGCCTCTTAAACTTGGTTGACTTTTTCGAGACAGTCACCAAGGCCATTGATGAGGGAAAGGCAGTCCATACAGCCTACCTCGACCTGGCAAAGGCCTTCACACAATACCCCACTCAGGTATCATCAAAAACTCATCAGCTTGAATGTAAACCCATACATCACAAGATGGGTTGCAAACTGGCTAAGCGACAGAACCCACAGGGTCAGAGTTGCTGGAGCCATGTCAGACTCAAAGCCTGTCACAAGTGGTGTCCCACAGGGCTCAGTCCTGGGTCCACTCTTGTTCGGCATCTACTTTTCTGAAGTACAAGCAAACACAGGAGGGTTATGGCTGACAAAGTTTGCAGATGACTGCAAACTGGGTGCCATAGTCGAAAACACATCTGACACAGATATCCTCCAGAAGGGCCTCACAGAAACGGATAACTGGTGCCAGAGCCATGGCCTGAAGTTAAACGCCAAAAAATGCATAGTCATACCCTTCGGGAAAAACAAGGTTACCCCTAGCTACCATATAGGTGACAATCCACTGAGCACAGAAAAAGTCATCAGGGATCTGGGGACCCAAGTTGACAGTAGTCTTCGCTTGACACTCATGTTGCTAAAGTAGTTAGGAAAACCTTCTATATCGCCCACCTGATCATGAAGGGATTCACATCTAGATCAAGGGAGGTCATCGTCCCCTGTACTCATCACTCATTAGACCTATGATTGAGTACAATGCCCCATTCGAATGTATCTGACCAGACACCTGATGCAGCTTGAAAGGCCCCAAAAGTTCCTCACCAAAAGGATAAAGGGTCTCAAAAATATGTCTTATGCTGCCCGACTGAAAGAACTCCAGCTTTATTCAGTCTCATACCGCTTGCTCAGAGGTGACCTGTGCCTGACATATAAGGCCATGTCAAACCCAGATTTGATAAATATGCTTCACCTCAAAAAATCTAGATCCCTCAGAACCACAAGGGCGGGAGACTTAAACCTTGACACGGTTATAAATAGAACGTGCTGGAGGGACAGATTCATCACCCAGAGACTCCCTATGCTGTGGAACAAAATCCCGGTACATGTGAGGCAGAGCACCTCGCTGGCCTTGTTCAAGAGGAATCTTGACCAATGGATGGGAGATCGCAGATATACCCCAGGAATTACTTCAGTGTCACTGCTTGACAGAGGCACAGCAAAATGATAGGCATAGTTTTTATTCAAACTAAAGGGGTGGCGAAAGCCACATAACTATGGGCTAGGCTTATAAATGCCCTTGGGCAGATAGCCTAGTATGAACCTATGAACCTATGAACCTATGAACAATGATTTTGCATATAATTCCTAGTTCAATAAATGGAACGCACAAGCATATCTTAGTTACAGTATGCACACTACTCAAATTTTACATTTCCAATAATTGAGTTAATAATAAAAACATCTCATAGAACAACTTTAAAGTCATGGCAGTTAAATATATCACCTCCCATAAACTAGCTACTAAAAGTATTAAAAAAAGAATTTACTTTCACACATACTGGAACACTCTCCTAGAGACAATTTAGCTTACAAAATGCATAAAGTTAAATGTCAAATAGCTGACTGATACAAAATAAAAACTCTCTATGTTTCTGATCATAAACAGTTGTATCACTGACATATAACATATACTTCTGGGTTAGTAGCAAAAGGATGGCTTCCAGCATTGTACATACTGTAAATATGTGATTAGTTTTTATAAGCTTTCAAGTTTTTTTTTTTAATTTTATTTTTGTTTCTTTTTCTTTTTCTACCATTCAAGGCAATTAAAGGTATCCTAAATATACTAACCTAATACTCAATGTTATGCCATAACTCTGCTTTATTGTAACCCCTAGATATGTTGTAACCATGTCAATTATTAGTTTTAAGACTTCTTATTAATGTTTAAATGTTTCTTTTCTGCAAAGTGTGGCTACCTTTACTCATCTATGTAATACATGCTGTATTGTCTGTATTATTTTGTATTCATATTTATTTTTAGTAGTTGTGAAAATACAATAAAAAGAAATTTTCAAAAAAAAAAAAGAAAATTGCGAAAATGAAATACCCAAATGGCAATTTTTTCCCAGGGCAAGTAAACACTTGTCCAACATGCCCTATTCTACACTGTAATGCAATCCTGGAGTTGGTATATATAATTAGAGGGGTGTGGGGGAGAATCTCCCACATTGGGTGGTATTGGGGATGTAGTCCCCACCTAGGTGGGTTTTATTTACTCCAGTGTATGTTTTACTGAAGTCTGGGCAAGTGTTTACTTGCCCTGGGAAAATCTGCATTTCAAGTATTTTGTTTTTGCGATTTTCATCTCGCAAAAAACAAAATTCAATGATATGGCCATTCAAGTATTAGTAAATCCATACAGACATATATATATATATATATATATATATATATATATATATATATATATGCATACACATATAGATACATATATACACACATGCGCACATGCATACACATGAGTATAAAAGCCAAACAATTGTAAATACCTTTACAGCAACAGAATTATATTAACTATCAGTGAAAAAGACCGGGGCATTATATAAACCATTACATAAACTTTGATTTATTCCTATGACATACTATAGAAAAAGCCTCTGATTTAGATTTTTAATGCAAATACTGAAATATAGCAGATACGTATAACTACTGAGAAAAAGAAAATAAACTATATCTGTAGTTCGGCATCACATTTGGATCATGCGACATTCGTTACTTATGACTGTCCCTGAGAAATGCAGTTCAGCACTATGTCCTGCTGGTGACTGGTGTGTTCGTTTTAGTTCAGTTATGTTAATATGTCATAATTATATCTGCATAGCCAATAGAAGCTACCAGGAAGAAATGCAACAGAAAGTTTGGAAGAGAAGCAAAAGCTGGGGGAACAGCGTGTCCCTACAGGAGGTACAGGTCTGGAAGAAAAACAAAAGAAGGAAATTTATTATCATTTTCAAAAACAATTACCTTAAAATAATTTACTGGCCACAAGTCAAAAACCAAGAAGACTACCTTATAGTGCATATCAAAGTTCAGGAGGAACTTCACTATATATGTGGTTCTGTATGTTATCACTTACAAAATATATGGCATTTGTGGCTAACAGATGAAATTTATTATACAGACTAGCAATAACCGATTTGCTGTCCAGTAGAGACAATAATATGTAAATACCACAGCCTGTACAAAACTAAACCTAAATTAGTCTAGTCACCACTGTCAGTAGGAAAGGACTGGTCATAATTTAGCCGTATCTTTCTGTAGAAATGGTATGTTAAAAAGTAAAGATTCAGAGCACAGCACTCATTAAGGGAAGGCAATCAACCCAACTATCACACTACTTATTGCAGCAGATTAGTATGATGAGATCACTGTATGAGCATAACAAAACTGCTACATAACAAACTCATGCCTAAATATTAAATACATTAATAAGTGGTTTTATATCAAAACTTTGCACAGGCATATCAAACAAGCATTTTTCAGACATCTACTGTAATCTTAGCAAATGCTCTCTCCATGATCTGTATTATGAAGTACCAGTCCAAAATGTGAATGCAGAATAAACTCAGAAAACCTTAACTTTTATACAAAATGTAACAGAACATGAACTATTCCACTTTTTTTTCTGCTAAATCAACACAAATGTCACAACGAAATGAAGGTGTATTTGTGCAGGTTATGTAACTATCTTAAGCAAGTGGTATATGGTTTTCTCAGAACTGCTGCCTATGACAGAAAACCAGTGGTTTAGCAAATTCACATATAGAGAAATAGACTTAAGTTCAAATTCTGGTCCAACATACACAGCTTGCAGTACAAACAGCACAGTAACCCATTCATACTCTGACTACTCCCATTTCAGAAGAATCATGGTTCTACTTTGACATCCACCCCAATTGCTGAGTTCCTCATGTTGTCATAGAGAGTAAATGAAGCTCTGCAATGACATAGCCTCATTCCGCTGCTTCTACTTGTAATCGCATTGTTGTAATCACTGTCTAGAATCGATGACTACAGCTGAGAATGGAAACAGACACTGGGTTGTATACAAATGAAGGTTTTGTGTTATAGCTCAGCTCTTGCTTAACCAACCCAGGATGGTACTGTACATGTAGTACTGCTGCTGCAGCAGGTCAACCCAGGCTGGTACTGTACATGTAGTCATACTGCGGCAGCAGGCCAAACCAGGCTGGTACTGTTCATGTAGTACTGCTGCTGCAGCAGGCTAACCCAGGCTGGTACTGTATATGTTGTACTGCTGCTGCAGTAGGTCAACCCAGGCTGGTACTGTACATGTACAGGGCGGCACAGTGGTGCAGCGGTTAACGTTGTCACCTCACAGCAAGAGGTTGTCTGGTTCAATTCTCGGCTGGGGTGCCTTCTGTGTGGAGTTTGCATGTTCTCCCTGTGTTTGCGTGGGTTTCCTCTGGGTACTCCGGTTTCCTCCCACATTCCAAAGACATGCATCTGGAGCATTTCTCCCCGGGCCTCTGCTGAAAACAGGCTCTGTGGAACCTAGTCGGACTTTCCCGGTCAACAAATGTTAAATAAAATAAAAAATAAAAATAAATAAATGTAATACTGCAGCTGCAACAGGTCAACCCAGGCTGGAACTGTACATGTAGTACTACTGATGCAGCAGGCCAAGCCAGTCTAATTATGTATATGTAGTACTGCTGCTGCAGCAGGACAACCCTGGCTGGTACTGTACATGTAGTACTGCTACTGCAGCAAGTCACCCAAGCTGATACTGTAGATGTAGTACTGCTGGTGCAGCAGGCCAACCCAGGCTGGTACTTTACATGTAGTACTGCTGCTGCAGCAGGTCAACCCAGGCTGGTACTGTACATGTAGTACTGCTGCTGCAGCAAGTCACCCAAGCTGATACTGTAGATGTAGTACTGCTGGTGCAGCAGGCCAACCCAGGCTGGTACTTTACATGTAGTACTGCTGCTGCAGCAGGTCAACCCAGGCTGGTACTTTACATGTAGTACTGCTGCTGCAGCAAGTCACCCAAGCTGATACTGTAGATGTAGTACTGCTGGTGCAGCAGGCCAACCCAGGCTGGTACTTTACATGTAGTACTGCTGCTGCAGCAGGTCAACCCAGGCTGGTACTGTACATGTAGTACTGCTGCTGCAGAAGGTTACCCAGGCTGGTACTGTACATGTTGTACTACTTCTGCATCAGGTCACCCAGATGGGTACTGTACATGTAGTACTGTTGCTGCAGCAGGAAAACCCAGGCTAGTACTGCACATGTAATACTGCTGCTACAGCAGGCCAACCCAGGCTGGTACTGCACATGTAGTGCTGCTGCTGCAGCAGGTCAACCCAGGCTGGTACTGTACATGTAGTAATGCTGCTGCTGCAGCAGGTTAACCCAAGCTGGTACTGTACAAGTAGTACTGTTGCTGCAGCAGGTCACCCAGGCTGTACATGTAGTACTGCTGCTGCAGCAGGTGACCCAGGCTGTTACTGTACATGTAGTACTACTGATGCAGTAGGCCTGCCCAGGCTGGTACTGTACATGTAGTCATACTGCTACAGCAGGTGACCCAGGCTGCTACTGCACATGTAGTACTGCTGCTACAGCAGGCCAACACAGTCTGGACTGGTAATACTGCTGCTGCAGAAGGTCACCCTGGCTGGTACTGTATGTGTAGTACTGCTGTTGCAGCAGGTCACCCAGGCTGATACTGTACATGTAGTACTGCTGCTACAGCAGGTAAACCCAGTCTGGTACTGTAAATGTAGTACTGCTGCTACAGCAGGCTAATCCATTCTGGTACTGTACATGTAGTACTGCTGCTGCAGCAGGTCAACCCAGGCTGGTACTGTACATGTAGTACTGCTGCTGCAGTAGGACACCCAGGCTGGTACTGTACATGTAGTACTACTTCTGCAGCAGGTCACCCAGATGGGTACTGTACACACAGTACTACTACTGCAGCAGGAAAGCCCAGGCTGGTACTGCACTTGTAATACTGCTGCTACAGCAGGCCAACCCAGGCTGGTACTGCACATGTAGTACTGCTGCTGCAGCAGGTCAAACCAGGCTGGTACTGTACATGTAGTACTCCTGCAGCAGGTCAACCCAGGCTGGTACTGTACATGTAATCATACTGCTGCAGCAGGTCACCCAAGCTGGTACTGTATGTGTAGTACTGTTGATGCAGCAGGTCACCCAGGCTGGTACTGTACATGTAGTACTGTTACTGCAGCAGGTCACCCAGGCTGGTACTGTACATGTAGTACTGCTGCTGCAGCAGGTCAACCAAGTCTGGTACTGTACATGTAGTACTTTTGCTGTAGCGGTCAACCCAAGCTGATACTGCACATGTAATACTGCTGCTACAGCAGGCCAACCCAGACTGGTAATGTACATGTAGTACTGCTGTTGCAGAAGGTCACCCAGGCTGGTACTGTATGTGTAGTACTACTGATGCAGCAGGTCACCCAGGCTGGTACTGTATGTGTAGTACTACTGATGCTGCAGGTCACCCAGGCTGGTACTGTATGTGTAGCACTACTGATGCAGCAGGTCACCCAGGATGGTACTGAAAGTACAGTTTTGTAACTACCATAAATGTAGATGTTCGAGGATCCACATTGCTGCAGTCCTTACTATTGGGTAGTCCGCTGTCCAGTCGGCCCGAATACCAGAGTATATGGCTGACGTCGGTCAGGGCGCATTAGACTGACGTCAGTACGTCAGGGTACTAATGCGCATGACCGACGTCATATCCTCAGTCTTTTCTTGCCCCAGATGTCAGAAGACCCTAAAAAGACAAAGCCCAAAATACCTGCACCAAAAATATGTACAATATATACAAAAATATATACAAAAATATCAGCATATAACCTCACCTACACAACCACCCCTAAACACAGAGGGAAGGAGGAGGGTAATTGGACTGTAGCAATGTGGATCCTCGAACATCTACATTTATGGTAGGTACAAAACTGTACTATGTTCTTCGTTCCACATTGCTGCAGTCCTTACTATTGGGTAGAATCCCAAAGCAGAGGTAAGGAGGCTGGCAAATCATAAAGAAGTAGGAGCTGACAACATGCCTT
>NC_056729.1:438586525-438649329 GCF_019279795.1 Protopterus annectens | reverse complement strand
CTAACCCTAGGCTTCGCTATTTTGTCCTTGCGCTTCTTGGACGAAGCGGGCGTCGGAGCATCCAACGGCATTTTATAATTGCAACGCTTCCCAAACACTAACCTGGCACAGTCTAACCGCCTCTTAATAGTGCGTTTGTTAAACCTAGCACAAGAGCGGCATCCAACAACGTCGTGCTCAGGCCCTAAACAAGGTATACACAAGGTATGGTAATCCCTATGAGGTATCTGTTTCCCACAAGAAATACAGTTATTCACTTTTTCTGACATCCGGTTAAATACTGAGGCAAGAAAAAACCAAAATGTTCCCCAACGGGGTACTTAGCCAACTCTGATTCGGTCTGAAACTCCGGCTTCGGAAATATTTCAGAACGCCAACCTGCACTCGCAAAACTGCTTCTGCATCGGACCATGCGGCAAAAAAGACTGAGGATATGACGTCGGTCATGCGCATTAGTACCCTGACGTACTGACGTCAGTCTAATGCGCCCTGACCGACGCCAGCCATATACTCTGGTATTCGGGCCGACTGGACAGCGGACTACCCAATAGTAAGGACTGCAGCAATGTGGAACGAAGAACATCATGTAGTACTGCTGCTGCAGCAGGTCACCCAGGCTGGTACTGTACTTGTAGTACTGCTGCTGCAGCACGTCACCCAGGCTGATACTGTACATGTAGTACTGCTGCTGCAGCAGGCCAAATCAGGCTGGTACTATACGTGTAGTACTACTGATGTAGCAGGCCAACCCAGTCTGGTACTGTACATGTAATACTGCTGCTACAGCAGGCAAACCCAGGCTGGTACTGCACATGTAGTACTGCTGCTGCAGCAGGTCAACCCAGGCCGGTACTGTACATGTAGTGCTGTTGCTGCAGCAGGTCACCCAGGCTGGTACTGTACATGTAGTACTGCTGCTGCAGCAGGTCAACCCAGGCTGGTACTGTACATGTAGTGCTGTTGCTGTAGCAGGTCAACCCAGGCTGGTACTGCACATGTAATACTGCTGCTACAGCAGGCCAACCCAGGCTGGTAATGTACATGTAGTACTGCTGTTGCAGAAGGTCACCCAGGCTGCTACTGTACATGTAGTACTGCTGCAGCAGGTCACCCAGGCTGGTACTGTATGTGTAGTACTACTGATGCAGCAGGTCAACCAGGCTGGTACTGTACATGTAGTACTGCTGCTGCAGCAGATCACCCAAGCTGGTACTGTATGTGTAGTACTACTGATGCAGCAGGTCACGCAGGCTGGTGCTGTATGTGTAGCGCTACTGATGCAGCAGGTCACCCAGGGTGGTACTGTACATGTAGTACTACTGCTGCAACAGGTCACCCATTCTAGTACTGTACTTGTAGTACGGCTGCTGCAGCACGTCACCCAGGCTGATACTGTACATGTAGTACTGCTGCTGCAGCAGGCCAACCCAGGCTGGTACTGTACGTGTAGTACTACTGATGTAGCAGGCCAACCCAGGCTGGTGCTGTGCATGTAGTCATACTGCTACAGCAGGTGACCCAGTCTGGTACTGCACATGTAATACTGCTGCTACAGCAGGCAAACCCAGGTTGGTACTGCACATGTAGTACTGCTGCTGCAGCAGGTCAACCCAGGCTGGTACTGTACATGTAGTGTTGTTGCTGCAGCTCATTACCCAGGCTGGTACTGTACATGTAGTCATACTGCTGTAGCAAGTCACCCAGACTGGTACTGTACAAGTAGTACTGTTGCTGCAGCAGGTCACCCAGGCTGCTACTGTACATATAGTCCTGCTGCTGCAGCAGGTCACCCAGGCTGTTACTGTACATGTAGTACTACTGATGCAGCAGGCTAACCCAGGTTGGTGCTGACATGTAGTCATACTGCTACAGCAGGTGACCGAGGCTTGTACTGCACATATAGTCCTACTGCTGCAGCAGGTCACCCATGCTGGTACTGTACATGTAGTACTGCTGCTGCAGTAGGCCAACCCTGGCTGGAAATGCACATGTAAAACTGTTGCTACAGTAGGCCAACCCAGGCTGGTACTGTACATGTAGTACTGCTGCTGCTGCAGGTAACCCAGGCTGGTACTGTACATGTAGTAGTACTGATGCAGCAGGCCAACCCAGGCTGGTATTGTACATGTACTCATACTGCTACAGCAGCTGACCCTTGCTGGTACTGCACATGTAGTACTGCTGCTACAGTAGACCAACCCAGTCTGGTACTGTACATGTAGTATTGCTGCTGCAGAAGGTCACCCAGGCTGGTACTGTACGTGTAGTACTACTGATGCAGCAGGCCAACCCAGGCTGGTACTGTACATGTAGTCATACTGCTACAGCAGGTGACCCTGGCTGATACCGCACATGTAGTGCTGCTGCTACAGCAGGCCAACCCAGTCTGGTACTGTACATATAGTACTGCAGCTGCAGCAAGTCATCCAGGCTGGTACTGTACAAGTAGTACTGCTGATGAAGCAGGTCACCAAGGCTGGTACTTTACATGTAGTACTGCTGATGCAGCAGACCAGCCCAGGCAGATACTGTGCATGTAGTACTGCTTCTGCAGCCAGTCCACTCAGGCTGGTAGTGTACATGTAGTCCTACTGCTGCTGCAGCAGGTCACCCAGGGTGGTACTGTACATGTAGTACTGCTGCTGCAGCAGGTCACCCAAGCTGGTAATGTACATGTAGTACTGTTACTGCAGCAGGTCACTCAGGCTGGTACTGTACATGTAGTACTGTTACTGCAGCAGGTCACTCAGGCTGGTACTGTACATGTAGTACTGCTGCTGCAGCAGGTCAACCAAGTCTGGTTCTGTACATGTAGTACTTTTGCTGTAGCAGGTCAACCCAGGCTGGTACTGCACATGTAATACTGCTGCTACAGCAGGCCAACCCAGGCTGGTAATGTACATGTAGTACTGCTGTTGCAGAAGGCCACCCAGGCTGGTACTGTACATGTAGTACTGCTGCTGCAGCAGGTCACCCAGGCTGGTACTGTATGTGTAGTACTACTGATGCAGCAGGTCACCCAGGCTGGTACTGTACATGTAGTACTGCTGCTGCAGCAGGTCAACCCAGGCTGGTACTGTACATGTAGTCATACTGCTGTAGCAGGTCACCTAGGCTGGTACTGTACGTGTAGCACTGTTGCTGCAGCAGGTCACCCAAGCTGGTACTGTATGTGTAGCACTACTGATGCAGCAGGTGACCCAGTCTGGTACTGCAAATGTAATACTGCTGCTACAGCAGGCAAACCTAGGCTGGTACTGCACATGTAGTACTGCTGCTGCAGCAGGTCAACCCAGGCTGGTACTGTACCTGTAGTACTGCTGAAGCAGGTCAACCCAGGGTGGTACACTACATGTAGTCATACTGCTGTAGCAGGTCATCCAGGCTGGAGCTGTACGTGTAGTACTGTTGTTGCAGCAGGTCACCCAGGCTGTTACTGTACATGTAATACTACTGATGCAGCAGGCTAACCCAGGCTGGTACTGACATGTAGTCATACTGCTACAGCAGGTGATCGAGGCTGGTACTGCACATGTAGTACTGCTGCTGCAGAAGGTCATCCAGGTTGGTACTGTATGCGTAGTACTGCTGCTGCAGCAGGTCACCCAGGCTGGTACTGTACATGTAGTACTGCTGCTGTAGCAGGTCAACCCAGGCCGGTACTTTATATGCAGTGCTGCTGCTGTTGCAACAGGTCAACCCAGGGTGGTATTGTACATGTAATACTGCTGCTGCAGCAGGTCACCCAGGGTGGTACTGTACGCATAGTACTGTTGCTGCAGCAGGTCACCCAGGTTGGCACTGTACATATAGTACTACTGCTGTAGCAGGCCAACCCAGGCTGGTACTCTATGTGTAGTACTACTGATGCAGCAGGCCAACCCAGTCTGGTACTGTACATGTAGTACTGCTGCAGAAGGTCAACCAGGCTGGTACTGTAGATGTAGTACTGCTGCTGCAGCAGGTCACCCATGCTGGTACTGTACACATAGTACTGCTGCTGCAGCAGGCCAACCCAGGCTGGTGCTGTACATGGAGTACTGTTGCTGCAGCAGGTCACCCAGGCTGGTACTGTAAGTGTAGTACTGCTGTTGCAGTAGGTCAACCCAGACTTGTACTGTCCATGTAGTACAATCCACTAATTGGTTCTGCCCATGTTCAACACCATCTTAGTACTCTTTTTCTATTCCCTTCTCACCATCCTCAATAGACTTTTTCTTGATCTGTCCTACTTCCCTTCCTGCATTACCTACTTTCTTCCTAACTTTTCTATAATTCCTTAACCTTCTAAAAGTTCCTTCTCTCTGTTCTTACACTAACTTTTATCTATCCCAGAAATTATGACTGAAATTTAGTAACTAAGTCTCTTACCAGAAAGTGTATAAAGTTTTTACGAAATATTACTTATTTTGTAATACATGTATTATTATGTAACATACATATTAGGAACTGTGTTCTATCTTCAATAAAATGTATGTTCAATGTTATTGCTTGCTTTATATCTGCTTTTTTTCTTCTTTTACTGCATCCACAAACTGTGCTCATGTGTGATTGTCTTAATCTTTGCAACCAATGTTAACTTGTAATTCTGTTTAAATTGTACCGTGAAGCTTTTTTCGCCAGGCTTCCACTGAAAATGGACTTGTAGTCAGTCAGACTTTCCTGGTAAACAAATGTGTCAAATGAATATATTTCTATGCTTGTGGTGATTTTAAAAATGTATGGGGTCCCTAAAAAGGAGTTAAAAAAGTCAAGATCCAAGGTTGTTTATTATGGTATAGAAATATATAGATTTGCAGTACTAATCTCATTATCCTTGTATGTAAATAAGAAACATCATGCGTAGCTCTATTTACAATAATTAAAATATTTTGAATAGAAAAAAAGGCCACAAAGAAGCTTATGTTTTTGCATTTTAAATAAGGGTAATTACATTTAAGACATACTAAATGTAGTATTTTCAAGATTGTGTTTTACCAGATTATGGTGCACTTACTTTTGAAGTAATTCAGATGTTTATAATGAATAATTAAAATGTTAATTGGTTAAGTGACTTTTCATTGTGTACATTTATAAACAGAAACAGTCCAAATTAATCTTCCTTGCTACGTATGCCTGGCAGAAAGGAAACCAACAATTTGAAATGTTAGTCACTACCACCACATATTAAGCACATCAACATATGCTTGCACATTCATGAAAGAATGAAAGTATGGGTACCCCTTAGGCATGTGCAGTTCTCTATTTTCATGAATTCCATTATAAAATAATAGAAAACAATGTTGTACATTATGCACTCAACAAGCCACGCATGGAGATTTTGCTGTGTGCATTACTGGATGAGTATAGAAATGCTGTTGGAGCTGAACTCTGTTGGGCTGACAACAGTGTAAAAGCATTACTGCTGAAAGCCAGTTTCAGTGCATAGGTAGTATTGCTCTTTCTCCGTTACTGTGAGACCATGGAATTGCTATACACACACACACACACACACACACACACACACACACACACACACGCACACATAAATGTTGGGGGTCTGGTGGCTGTCAGAGATATTTTTTTTTGCTGTTTTGCTTATCAGACAAATAATGATTGATAAATAATCGTAACACCCTTACTGTACGTTATATTCCACTCGACTCAGAGGTAGCACCTTCTTTGTTAACTTGAACAGTATAAGCTGGAGTGAATTAAAGTTTTCAGATGCTGAATTTTACTGAAGTGAAGTTTGGGGTGTTGCATTTTCTTTCCCATACATTACAAGTTTCAGTTAGTACAGAACAGCATTTAATAATCCAGCGAACTCATGAAACTGAACTCCAGGGGAACTCTGGTCATTTTGGATGTGGAGTACTGATACTTAGCAATCATGCGCAATGGTGTTATTGTCACGACCACAGAATTAGTGCAATCATGTGCAATGGTGTCATTGTCACGACCACAGAATTAGTACAAGTTCCAGCTTCATTAATGGGAATGACAATATGCAGATATGTCTGAAAGTTTGAATTATCCACCCATACTTTCACAACAAGAGAAATGCTTCAGTATGCAAAGTCATAAAATGCACATGGAAGTTGCACACATGGCTTGCTAGTGCAAAAGGCAGGCAATCAACCTTTACTCTCTAGGATCTAAGTTCAGCTACCAGTTAGGTCTAAAAAAGAAATGCAGGGAAATAAGATGTTTGTTGATGACTGCCCTCATAAATCAGGATGGAAGATTACACCCTAGTGCTGAGGGCTTTTGCCATTTAGAAGGCACACACATATGAGGAAGGCATTCACCTATGCATGAAAATAAATGCATGCTTTACTTTCTCTTCTGCTTGCATAGGCTCTACACACTGGCTAAAGCTAAGATAAAATAACTGACTTCATGATGTGCAAGCTTTAGGTGTCCACAACCTCCTAACTCTCACCCTTACTAACTACCTCAGTGAAATTATGTCATACAGCAATCATCCCACCAAACAGGAAGAATGCACACTGCAGTAGGTTATAGCGGGTTAAGTTACCAGAGAAGAGAGGAGATAGAAAATAGATGTGTGGGGACAAGGGAAGCCTATAAGAGATCAGGAGTGATATGAGACACAAAAAAACATGAAGATCTTGTTTTCCAGCTTTTGCTTCCCTGTTTAGTACAGTTATAGGTGTTGTATTTCTTTCCTCTGAATATAGCATAATAAGGATTGAGGACATAAAGACTTCCATAGATGCAATAACAAACAGAAATGCTTTTCATTAAATTAGCCAAGTAAATAATCTTTTATGCTTTCTGTAGTCCCTGACAACAAATATTTTCATCTAGGCCCACAGCCTGAACCTTTACTGTAAACTGAAACACATTCCTTTCACTCCTCGGCATTTAATATACATGTATTTTAGAACATCAGTTTATGCAGGCAATGTGTTCCCCTCTGCAAAACCACTTAGGTTGTAATGTATTATGCTAATTATGACTGTTTAATATGTTTAAATTGTATAAAAACATAACTGAAATAATTAACACTTACTTCAAAATGGTCACTTTACATACTCAGGATTTAAGGAAGGTTGTTGGTTATACAGAGTTCTTAAGTATGGGTTATAGTTTACTATGGCTGGCAAAGTCTGTTTTATTCTTATTTGAAAAACACCAGAGCATATATCTCAACTTCTTTGTTCAAGAATTCTGGACGAAGCCAAAAGTCGAGAAAACACCAAAGTCATTAAAAGGTTTTAAATATTGCTCTTACAAACATAGGAAGTTACTAGAATGATGAGATTTATATCAGCATGCATTTTCTGAAGGCTACGGCTTTTGAAACTTAAATGTGTGTCATTAAATAATAAATGCAATCGCAATAATTTTCCAGAAAAAAACATACATTTTATCAGGAACGGACTGCAAATATGAGGCAAAAATCTGGACATCCTGCAAAATTTTGAACAGTTAAGTGGTATGTACCAAAGCCATTGTAACTAGATTATAACACTTGAATTCTTCAGAACACATCGCTTTACACTGCTGTAAACCGGATCCCCAGCCTAGAATATGAGGCAAACAATAAATTGCTTTCTTTTTGTGCAGTGTCTGCTACATTACTGCTTTAAAAGTATTTCTCAAATATGATTTAAGTGAGACTAAATTACTAAAGGAATGCATTAGTCAAAAGGTAACCATATCCACAGTTGCATAGTTATTTTTTTTTCTTTTTGTAAACAATAAGCCATCCAAAATAAAGTCTGACGAATTTTCAGTGTTATATGTAAAGCAGTAATTGTTGTGAATGTTTTGGATATAATTGTAGGAAATCTTTGAATTATAATAATTATTACTATTATTATTATTACTGACATACATTGAGTGCACTGATTATGCTACAAAATGAAGATAAAAATAAACTTGTCAGTGAGGGTCATACATAAGAACCTAGGCATTGCACAGTGGATTATAACTGGACCTTTGATCATAACCAGTTTGTTATACATTCAAGAAATGGATGTTGGAAAGTTCATCTTGAAAGCAGAGTAAAGTGAAGTTTAAGAGGAGAAATCTTGACTTCCATTTTGATAGCACACAACTTCTTGTTTATTATTGAGATTCTCAGTCATAATTCTTTGTAGCACATGAGTTTTATCATACAAAAGGCTGGAATTCTTTATAAGCTTTAAAACAACTGATGCTTCATCTAATGCTTTCAAATGGAAGATGGTAACTCTTTTAAAGCATGTAAACAAAAGTTATGCTTTAATTACAGAATTACATTTTTGCATAAGTAAAGTCCTGAGCATTTCAAATTCAGTGTGGAAATGAGACAGAAGTTCATGGAACTTTACCTCTTCCATGTGCTGCCAGTTACAAAGAAAGAAAAAAAGTGCAAAAATCGTAAATGTTTAACAGGTTCACTGCCACACAATTCTTTGTAATACATTGGCGCTTTAGCTGCTCATGTACTAGAAGATACACAGAACACAATGAAAGAAAGAAAGAAAGCAAGAAAGAAAGAAAGAAAGAAAGAAAGAAAGAAAGAAAGAAAGAAAATGAAAAAGGAAGTATCAATGGAAAGTATTTACTTTCTTGTCATTGTCTTGTGGTGTCCACTGTTTATGCTCCAACATGTAACTAGAGTGCAGCAGTGGAGAACGATGCTTAACAAAACTTTGTTAAGCATCTTTCTTACACTAGAAAGGTACTTAACAAAGCTGTCTTTCTCCCAGTTTCTCAGCATAATACCAGTACTTGACGTACGATGAGCTTGTGAAATTCTTATGTATGAACATTGCTATTACAACAAAACAAACCTTGTTGTGTTACACTTGCTGCAATACACACACACACACACACACACACACACACACACACACACACACACACACACACACACACACACACACACACACACACCTACATTGCATGAAAATGTTGTCAAGATATATTTTCTCCTCTATTAATGCATGTGCACATATGTTGCTGTATAAAACAGAATTTAATAAAGATGTTTAACAAATGCTTATGAAACGCACATGCAGAAGAAATCCATCTGAGAAACTCTAACATTAGTTGTGGTTTTAAATGCTGCTTGGTATATTTTTTAATTGGTAGTTTACCAGAGCAGGTTCTCCCCCTCCCATGTATTACAAAGAATTATGATTAGTCTCAGATGACAAGTGTTCAGTCTTTGAATATTTATTTACACCACAACTCAAACACATAAACATTTGGTTAAATCACAAATCACATTATGATCCCTGTTATTATCATTATTATTATTATCATTATCATTATTATTATTATTATTATTATTATTATTATTATCATCATAATCATTATTATTATTATTATTATTATTATTATTATCATTATTATTATTATTATCATTATTGTTGTTATTATTATCATTTTTATTATTATTATTATTATTATTATTATTATTATTATTATAATTATTATTATTATTATTACTATTATTATTATATTGCTCTTTGTAAAGCTCATCTGGACAAACTTAGGCTGGTGTAGTGCCATAAAGTAGGATGCACGTAAAACAAATTAACTCTCTGTTGTCATTTGCTGTGCTTGGAAACCAAATTAATTCAGAAAACCAAACTGATGACTTATTCTTTAATGTTTTTTTTTTGAGGTGGGTGATTGTGATTCGGTGAAGTCCAGAAAACTACTTTAGCATCTTTTGCTTCCATTTTGTAGGAATCATGAGAAAA
This sequence comes from Protopterus annectens, assembly GCF_019279795.1. Taxonomy (NCBI): domain Eukaryota; kingdom Metazoa; phylum Chordata; order Ceratodontiformes; family Protopteridae; genus Protopterus; species Protopterus annectens. The sequence goes on along the minus strand of NC_056729.1, from coordinate 438,639,622 downwards.
AGTCTATAGCAAAATATGGTCCTCATTAAATAATGTCTTCAGACTGTCTAACTACTACTGCTAGCATGACTGCTAGTTTAACAGAAAGCTTCAAACTGTAAATAATTCTAACATGCTGTGTCGGACTGCAAATTATTAGTATGCCCAAGGGACTATAGTAAAAGCTTGCTACTCAGCTGCCCCTGGTTTTCACACGTATACCTTATTCATTCATTGAGTTTTACTCTCTGTTGTAAAGTGTTTGTTTACATCATCAAACAATATGCCTTTATAATTGCTAAACAATGTTAAATGTTACAGTTGTACAACTTTTTTACAAAAGTGTGTACCACTATATATTCTCTGATTCTGTCATTCCTCTAAACAAATGCTATCATTATTTTAAAAGTATACATAATTTAGAATTACAGCCAGTGGTCATTTTTTTTGGAATTATTTCTGAATCTTGACTTAAGGGGGTCAGAATTATGAGCAAAGGGCTTAACAAAATTCATAAAAATATATCTGTTTTTGATTTCTGCAGCATCAGATGGCTTCCTGCGTGTGACTTTGATCAATTCACTTATCTTTCAAATTGCCTCCAGACTATACTTGAAAACAAACACTTTTGTCTAGTTTTCTTCAGCCCTGGGCCATTTTCTGTCGATTGTTTTCAGCATATCAACCTTTCTTATTAAACCATGTATCCTAATTCCTGTTTATCCAGGTTCACCAGATTTGTCAGACAATTACGTGAAATTGCTATGTTTCTATGCAGCTATTAAAACACAAAAATGTATTATAATGTAACATTAAAGTGCTTGGCTTTCCTAGTAAATACATTTCCCAAATTTCCAAATAAGCTGTAGATCTAACTTGAACGAATGCTCCTATCTTTTAATTTTCTTTTTTTCTAGCACGCAACGTAAGAATTGCATTATGTTTGCCTCATGCATTCAGCTGTCATGGGGTTTGACTTGACTACCTCTTTTGTAAGTCTGTTTTTAGTCATCCACTTGCCTTTTCCATTAAAACTATTTTCTTGCATCTGAAGTTTGTGATCTTTTCTTCTGATACTTCTTTTTTTGTGAAAGAATTACCCACTTGAAATTTAAACTTTGTATATTCCCTTGAGACAGTTAAATTGTTCTTATCTGTCTTCCTCTGCCTCCTTTCCCCAATTCCCTGCATATTAGGTTATTGTAGCTTTCTCTTTGTATGGTTTCTGTTGTAGAGCACGCACATGTACATGACCTTTCTTTGTAATGCCTCTACTATATTTATCTCCTGGAAAAAAAGAGATCTTCAAAATGTCAGTTATTAGTTCAGACAAGTTCTCCTTTGATGCCTTTACCTGTGATTAAGGAGCAATTTCAGTGGGTAGCTATGGATATTGTGGGTCCTCTGAGTACCCCAAGTTCCACAGGGAAAAAGTATATCCTAGTGATTGTAGATTATGATACATGATACCCTGAGGCAGTGGCTTTGTCCTCCATTGAGGCAGAGAAGGTGGCAAATGCTTTGCTAGAGATTTTCAGCAGGCTAGGTTTCCCAAAGGAAATACTGTCTGACAGAGGTGCCAATTTTATGTCAGACCTGCTGGCTTTTCTGTGGAAGTCCTGTGGAGTGAAGCACATGAAGAACACCCCCTACCACCCCCAGACTAATGGTCTTGTTGAGAGGTTAAATTCTACAATCAAGTCCATGCTACGGGCATTTGCAGATCAGTTTAAGAGGGAGTGGTACAAATATTTGCCCCATCTGTTGTTTGCTTACAGAGATGTTCCCCAGGAATCCACAAGTTTTTCACCCTTTGAGCAGTTGTATCGGCATAGGGTGAGGGGACCTCTAGATTTAATTCGAGATGAGTGGGAAGGTGAGTGTGACTCTCACAGGGAGTCTGTTGTGGCATATGTCCTGAACCTCAGGACAAGGCTTAGGGAACTTATGGGCCTGGCCCAGGAGAACCTGGCAGAAGCCCAAAAACAGAAAAAGGTGTGGTATGAGAGGAATGCTCGAGCTAGAGAGCATGCTGTAGGGCAGTAAGTGATGGTTCTCATTCCTGTCAGACACAACAAGTTGAAAGCAGCTTGGGAGGGACCCTACAAGGTGGTAAGAAAGGTAAGTGATGTTAACTACATGGTGGAAGTGCTAGGCAGAAGGCAGGGTCACAAACTGTACAATGTTAGCATGTTGAAATCTTACCATGACAGGGAGGCCCTTGTGCTGAGCATGTGCAGTGGATTGCAGGAGGAGTCTGAGAGAGATCTTGTGACTGATCTCCTCAGTAAGGCTCGGGCTGACACCTTGGTGGAAGGGGTAGCAATGTCCCAGCAGCTATCTCCTACCCAGGTTCGAGAAATCTGAGCAGTGTTGCAGGAGTTTGGGGGCATGTTCACTGGGAAACCAGGGAGCACCCACCTGGTGCAGCACCAGGTGTATACAGGACCCCAAAGGCCTATCAGGCAGGCCCTTTATAGGGTGCCTCACAGAGTCAAACAGACTCTGAGGGAGGACATACAGGAGATGTTGGAACTAGGGGTGATGCAAGAGTCCAACAGTCCCTGGAATGCACCAGTGGCATTGGTGCCATAGAAGGATGGCAGCAACATGTTCTGTGTGGATTACAGGAAATGAAATAGTCACACAGCATCAGATGTTTACCCCATAGGCCCTGGATCAGCTGGGTGGGGCTAAGTATCTTACAACCATTGATCTTATCAAGGGTTACTGGCAGGTACCCTTGACTCCAAGTGCTAGAGAGAAGTCAGTCTTTGTGACTCATTTTGGCTTGTATGAGTTCACAAAGATGTCCTTTGAGATGAAGAATGCCCAGCAACTTTCCAGAGGCTGGTAGATCATATCTTAGCAGGAGCAGGAGGGTTTGCCCTTGCTTACATGGATGATATTGCTATCTATAGCCATTCCTGGTAAGCGCACCTTCAGCATGTCAGGGAGGTGCTGGGCAGACTACAGAGGGCAGGGTTGACCATTAAGCCGAGCAAATGTCAGGTGGATATGGCAGAGGTCTCCTACCTAGGACATAGAGTGGGGAGTGGTAAGATAAGGCCAGAACCTGCCAAAGTGGAAGCTATTCAGGCATGGCCTGCACCTGTTACCAAAAAGCAGGCGAGGGCATTCTTAGGGACGGCAGGGTATTACAGAAAGCTCGTTCCAAATTATAGTACCATAGCTGCTCCCCTCACAGACCCGACAAGGAAGAACAGGCCAGATAAGGTAGTGTGGACCCCAGCATGTGAGCAGGCATTTCAGAAGCTTAAGGAAGCTTTGGGAGGACCCCTGTGTTTGCCAGTCCAGACTATAGCAAAGAATTTGTTGTGCAGGTGGATGCTTCAAACTATGGGGTGGGGGCTGAACTTAGCCAGATTTCTTCAGAGGATGAATAGCACCCAGTGGTTTATCTCAGTCATAGGCTCCAACCCAGGGAGGAATGTTATGCAGTGGTAGAAAAGGAATGTCTAGCCATAGTGTGGGCACTACAAAAACTTCAGCCTTATTTGTATGGAAGAAAATTCACTGTGATGACAGATCACAACCCTATAACATGGTTAAACAGAGCCAGTCAACAAAATGCCAAGTTGCTAAGATGGAGTCTGAGGTTGCAAGCATATGATATGTCAGTGCAGCACCACAGTGGCAGTAGCAATGCCAATGCAGATGGGATCTCAAGACATTGAATGGGGTGAGGTACGCCCAGGTACACATGACACTCTCAAGTGATGTTTCTCAAGGGGCACTTGAAAAACTTGCTTGAGTTCCCGGGAAGGGGGGAGATATGTGACGATTGGGGAGAGATGGGCGAAGGCTGCCAGCCTAGTCAAATACAATTTGATATATAATTCTGGCATTTGTAAATAAATGTAAAATACAGGCATGTTTTCTTGAGTGTAAAATAATATTGTGAGCTGCAAAATATGTGACAACATTGAAATCTATTGGCCCAGTGAAGCATGTTGTGACCCTTTCATGCTAGAATTCGGCTCCATTGCATCTGGATGAAGGTTTCATGCCCATTGCTTTAAGGCTAAAGTTTATGACCAGAGTTTACATATGGAAGGTGCTTTAGTGCTCTGGTTTCTGCTAGCGTGTATATGTGAAATGCCTTATATTGTTGTAAGTTTCTGAGCAGATGTTAGACTGCTAAATAATTCAGTTTGTGGCCTGAGAACTCAGACCAGGTGTCAAGATGATGCAATATGAATACTGACAAAACCTAGTGTCAAAAATGATGTAATTTGGGAGGGCCTTAGAGACATGTTTTTTTAGTAATGTTTAAATGCTATTTCTCACAAGAGACTGGAAGCATTTTGATCTTGGATATCTAAATCAGCACTCTGCCTAAACTCACATGTATGTTTTTAGCACTGTGATTTCTTGTAGGAATAGTTAAAGCTAATAAAGATTAATTAGGTATTTTTCTTTGAAATCAGACCTGTCCTACTGTATTATTTTAAGCTTCTGTGTGATCTCTAAACTCTTAGATATCTCTGTGGTGTAGTAGTTTGGTCTTGTGTTTTAATTATTCATTATTAAACATTTTTAAAACCTTCTACCTGTGGCTGGTTTGTATAGAGACAAGCTCTAGAGTACATTGCATATTTATAGAGGTTATTGTAATAGGCCACTCTAAAGTAAGCCTTGACTGTTAGTCACATTACCATTGGATTATAATATTGCACAGTAGTAACTGGACACCCTTTAAAGGGCATTTTAGTAGCTGATATTATTAGCTGGGTGGTGGCAGGGATTACTATTGTATGGTCTGGGTAAAGGGGCATAGCTGGAGATTGTGTGTCAGCCTTTCCCAGGAGTGTCTGTGAAGTTGTATAAATACTTATCTCAAAGTGTGTGTGTGTTGTGTCAGCTACTTGGCAGGGACACAAAGCACTGGTTGGACAGAGAGAGTACTGCAGGTTCTAGCTTGCCCAGCTAGGCTGGGACCTGGACCTTATAGCTGTGCCAGTGGGGAGTCTTATTGGGGACCTGGTGAGCAAAGGAGCAACCAGCCCCAGAATGACTGTGATCTCTGTGTGCACTTAAGGGAAATTGTACTTTACTGTGTGTATTAGTTATCCTTTTCTCTTCTAGGAGACAACCTCCCTGGTGTTAGTGGTGAGGATTGAGTCTCCTTGATTGCTGGACCAGGGCATGGTCGTCACATACTGCAGTGTGTTTTTTTCACTTTCTTCAATTTACTGCAAATATATCGTTGATATATAAGTTAGTAGGTTATGAAAGTGAAGTCCCTCTATGCAAATAAATAAATAAATAAATAAATTATGCACTCACAAGCTGTGCTTTTATATCCTGAAAAACTGATGAAGTGTGCAACCTTTTGGGTGAGTCCATTGAATATAGGGAAGTAGGCTGTTTCTACTTGTGTATGTGAGAAAGACAACACACAGGATTATAACTGAACCACTGATCACAGCCAATTTAAACAGATGAAAATGGATGTTACTTGAAGAGAAAAGCTTGAGATGTAAATTTTTTGAAATCCCTTTCCAAAATAATGACAGACTGAAGTTATGATGGTGACTCTATCATAATTGTTTTAGAGTATGTGATGCTTTCAGTTGCACCTTTTCACGTGCACAAAGATACTGCTCCATTCTCAACACAGCTTGCTTTTACTCTGTCTCTGTTTATAAAGTAGTCGAGTTCAGTGTTCTTCATAATACCTTCAATACCTGGAATGTTTAGGAAGCAAGCTTGTTTTATCAAACTACCAGTTCATTGCAGGATGATGCTATTTACTTGATGGGGATCACTTCTCAGTGGGATTTGTGCCTTTTCTCTGCTGTTTTATTTCTGAGTATATATGTATATATATATACATATATATATATATATATATATATATATATATATATATATATACACAAACATATATATGTATAAAATTAGCAGGGGAATGTAGGGGTGCAGAGGGCAGGCACCCTGCATAAAATGTTCTTTCTTTTTCTGATGTATTATATTTCAAAATATTTGTGGTCAGTGTAGTGTACGCTGATGTAGTGGTTTGGTGATGTAGTGAAAGATAACCATACTCTTAATTGTGTTAATACTTCACTCTGTATGCTCTGACAACTTTAGGTACTAGCAAGTATTTATTTCCCTGCCATACAGATACAATTCTTGTCATTTGCTGAAGTAAAAAATAGTGTTTTTCATCTGTCAAAATAACACTTCTGTTTGTATCTAGTTTAACAGTTTATGGATTCTAAAATCTAGTTATAATATATAACTGAAAGCTCTATCAACTGACCTTGGTCCTGAATTTTGAGTAAATTTATTTATTTATTTTACATTTGTTTACCAGGATAGTCCATCTGGGTGCAAGCCTATTTTCAGTGGAGGCCCAGGGAGAAAAGCTCCAGAGGTATACATAACGGGTGTATATTATAACAATGAATGATCAGATGATCGAATGTTGTTATATTGACCCCTAAAGGGTGAAAACTCAAAACAGCAAACAACACTTAACACTAAATGAAGTGGGGGGAGGGCTGTGCCCCTCACCCCCACCACTTAAATATATCAACTCCGAGACTGCATTACAGTGAAGGAAATTGCACAACCTGGATGGCCGGCCCAGTGATTTCTTTCCCTGGGAAAATATTTGCTGTTCCGGCCGTTCGCTATTTTGCCGATTCGACATTTAGTGTTGAACTAACAGTATTCGATCATCTGATCATTTGTGAAACTAAAGTAGACCCTACATAACATATACATATATATTTATATCACAAGTACATGAAAAATACATTTACATAACATGTATCACTAGAACACACATATATACTAACAATGCCTCAAGTCCAGTTTACAGAGTATTCTACTTTTGTTTTATAGCAAGTGTTATGCAGGTAGTTAGATTCTTACAACAGAGTGGGATCATCTTATAATATTCACAAAATAAATCTTGATAGATAAATCATTTTGAGGATGTTAGATACTGGTGATAGGTTTAGCTATGTTAGTTTTGTTAGTGTATATAAGAAAGGGGAGAAACAGAAGATCTGATGTGAGGATATGGGTTTAGCTATGTAAGTTATGTTAGTATAATTGAGATAAGAGAGAAGAGAAGATTTGAAGTATGACAGTGGTTAGGTATAATGGTAGGGGTTCTCTGTTGATGAATGTTCCCATAAGGAAAACATGCAGGGGGGAGGGCTGGGTGCCATTAGCCTGGGCTAGTGCAGGAGCAGGTCCACTTCATACAGAGGTGGCCTTTTAGCTGTTTTTTGAATTGGGTTGGGTTTGCAATGTTTAGAATATGTTGGGGAATTGTGTTCCAGCTTTTGGAAATATAGTAGGAGTACAGGGTGTCCCCAGCTTTGTTGTTGCCTTTGGAAACTTGTAGGAATGTTTTTTTCTGTGAATCAGAGCTGTCAAGTGTTAGTATATGGCTGGAGTATTTGCTGTAAGGCTGGAGTTCTGTCTGGTTGGTGCACTAGGTGGTGGGTGACAATGAGCTGTGTATAGGTTAAATGTTGGGGGAGTTCTAACCATCTTAATTGTTTTAGTGAGAAGCAGTGGTGGGATCTGTGTGTGGAGTTTGTGGCAAACTTGGTTATCTTGTAGCAGGGTTTGAGTTTGGCAAGGTGGGTTTTGCTAAGTTTAGTGAGGATGGGAGAGGCATAGAGTAGAGTGGATAGGAGGTGAGTTCTGGCTCTGTCTAGTCAGGACTAGTTAGTAAGGAATGGTTTAATGTGGTAGAGAGAGCCTAGTTTGATGTGTGTTTTTTTAATAGATTGAGAAAGGTGTAGGTCAAATTTCAATTTGTCATCAAACTAAAATTCTATCCATTTATGCAGCAGATGTTAGGTGATTTCACTGCACAACAGGTTGCCACAGCTTTTTGTGTATATGGACATAGGGCTGTCTATGTTTCCCATCTGTACTGATGGTACATATAACCTAGAAGAAGTATATGCGGCAAGGTGTAGCATGCCTGCTGCAGCCATACAGAATGAGACCGACAGAGGAATAACCAAATCTGAAGACTTAAAATGTCTAGATAGTGTGAGAAAGCAGATAGAATGACCTCCAGTATGTCTGAGTATAGCTATGGGCATTACATATGGAGACAATTGGGTGTTTACAGAATTTTATGTTAAGTATTAAAATCCCTTATTAGATATTACATAAATGTCCAGAAGCACCATGTTGTTTAAGTTATACAGTGAATTCAGCACAGAGTAAAGTTACACAGATTGGGCAAAGGCTACTATGAGCATCCCATAACAAATGTAAATGCTTCTCTGTTGATGCAGACATGAAGCAATGACTTTAAGAAACAATAAACAAAATCCATAGGATGTAAAGGTACAGTTCTACAATAACCGAGACGTTTACAGATCAGCAATGCTGAAGGCAAAGAACTCGTCATACCTGCAGAAACTGCTGACTAACATGGGTTCCTAGACATAGGTTTATACTTAACTTAGGCTGACTAACATGGGTTCCTGGTCATAGGTTTATACTTACCTTAGGCTGACTAGCATGGGTTCCTAGTCATAGGTTTATACTTACCTTAGGCTGACTAACATGGGTTCCTGGTCATAGGTTTATACTTACCTTAAGCTGACTAACATGGGTTCCTGGTCATAGGTTTATACTTACCTTAGGCTGACTAACATGGGTTTCTAGTCATAGGTTTATACTTACCTTAGGCTGAGTAACATGAGTTCCTGGTCATAGGTTTATACTTATCTTAGGCTGACTAACATGGGTTCCTAGTCATATGTTTATACTTACCTTAGACTGACTAACATGGGTTCCTGGTCATAGGTTTATACTTACCTTAGGCTGACTAACATGGGTTCCTGGTCATAGGTTTATACTTACCTTAGGCTGACTAACATGGGTTCCTGGTCATAGGTTTATACTTACCTTAGGCTGACTAACATGGGTTCCTGGTCATAGGTTTATACTTACCTAAGGCTAGAGAGCCATGGGAGGCTGAAAGTGTGACCAAACTAATAAACCAGTGCATGTGTGTAGATGGCTTTAAGAATGTAAATGCAAGTAGAACCCATGCCATGCCGAAAACGGCACAACTCTAAAGCCACTGTAATGACACCAAGACAACCTCAGCCAGAAATATATTCTGAATATAAGAGAAAAGCAGAAGTATTTGCAGTAATACTGTAAACATCTACAGAACCAAAAAAGTACATATGCACAGGCTGCATTCACTCAGCATTCACATATTACCTTAGAGCAATAGATATCACACACACACACACACACACACACACACACACACACACACACACACACACACACACACACACACACACACGCATGCACACACAAGCTCACAGTGCACGCTCACAGTCCAATATTAGAACACACCTAAATAGCTCAACTTGAAATCTCAAAGAAACTATCTCAACATAAAAAGATGTGGCAAAGCACAACACCATCACCATGTTCTTCAGTGTACATCTGAAGTAATAATGCATGAAACTCGGCCAACTGTAGCACACACCCATATACAAAATCATCCATGCAGCATGAAAACAAGTTTGCAATTTGCTACTATGTCATGTACACGGGGCATTAAATCAAATGAGGCCCAAAACTATACATGAACAAACGTGTATCACAAAATTCCAGCTGACCAAGCAATATACCTGCCTGCTACAACATACATTTTATGTGAATTAAACCCACTGCCAAGAAGCAATATCACAAAGACAGTGCCACATAGTGTTTAAAATCCACATTACAGAATTTAAGATAAGAATGGTTAAGATTTACATAGTAGCTGAAAGCAGTAAACGTGCAAGAATATTTTTTTAATTTTAAATGTTACGGTACATGACATGTTACATAATCTGACAGTTATTAGCTAACAGATGGAGAAATTTGGTCAGTACCAAATGTCACATGATAATATCTAAAAGAACATGCCCACCACAACTGTGGCTACAACTCTCAAGTCAACAATGGCAGCATCTATACAATAAATTGTATGCACAGTAACTATACTGACATGTCACTGCAAGCAAACACAATCATCATAAAGAACAACTTAGTTGATTCTCTAATATGTCACTGCAGGTCAACACAATCAGCGTAAAGAACAACTTATCCAATTCTCTAATTATTTTCACATATAACCTGCAACTTGCTGGCAACCCATTACACATCACCTGGCTTGTGGACAGCAACTTCATAACATTCCAGAAGCACATTATTTCTTTGCCTTTATCTGGAGGATGTTAACAGCCTCTGCAAAAGTTGATTCTACTATTCAGAAAAAAATCATCCATATATATCATGCAGATGTTTGCAACCTTTAAGTGAAACTGCCAGTTTTTTTTCCAGACACCTTTATTGAATTATCACTTGTGACAGGCAAATTTACATTCATATAAAAGCAATCACATTATAATTAACATAACAAACATTTCCTTCACATATATTATTATATATATCATAAGCAACATTACATAAATTATTCAATTCCTGCCCATTTTTTAAACAAGAAACATCTTTAGTAAACCATCACTTACTACACAGGCAATCATAAATTTATACAAATGAAAACAAACCACACAGACACAGTACTAGTTGCAAGCATTTTACATCACAAACCATAATGACATACTCCCAACTGCAAACATTATACATCACTTATAATCTACCCAATCCCTTTCAGTCAAGCATTACATAGCTCATTTAAGTCCTCCCACCTTTTAAACCTCATTCCTCCTTTATATCTATTGTTTCCACAATTCCCATTTTTCCTTCTGTTCTAGATTCTACTAAAAACTCTACTAGTGCTGGTCTTTTGTTTAGGACCCCCTTATTTCTTTCTCTTTGCTTATACTCTGATACCAATCCCTGACAGGGAAGGCAATCTCTAACCTGCACTCCAAATAAATTATTGGTGTCTTCCCATTCTATCATGTTTCCCTCTCTAGTTATTTGGTCTCAATACCTTGGTTTCTTTGCCATTTTTTTCCAGTATTGTTACAAAATGTTTTGTTCAACAATATACATGTGATTAGAGATCCATCAATACTTATGTTATCATTTCCCATCAGTCCAGTGATACATAGTCTGGCTATTGCTACTGCTGATGCACCATTACACAATGTGGCACATGTTTGTATCTCTGGGTGAAAAGCAGCCACAAGGCTGGATTTCATCATATCAGGACAGTACTGGGTAGTCATTTCAATGAGAAACCATAGTTACCTTGACGGGAAGACATGAACAAATGTGTAGCACAAAGTTACAGTGGGCCAAGCAGTATACCGGCCAGCTACAACAGTATAAATTTTATATGAATCACATGCATATGGTTATGGAGCAATGTCATGTATGGGTTTAGCTGCTACTGTGACATTGCTACATGTAGACATGATTGAACATTAACCACCAATGGTCTACTCTGATTATATACCCACAAACAATTACTGCTTCATTTCAGTAGTGATATCACTACTACATAATGTAACATGCAACAAAAATTAGTCACATTACATATGCACATTGTTTTGTAACAAACATCAGAGAGTGTACAACCTCTGCAGCTGGTTGCTCCAATCACCTAACTGCACTGATCTCTGCCGCCAGTTGTCCTAATCACCTGACTAAACTGTCCTTTGTAGATGCCTAATTCCGGTCATGTGACTATACTGTTGTCTGCAGTTGTCTACACATGTACATCTGATTGCACTGCTCTTTGCAGCTGTGCCTCAGTCACCTGACTACATTGATCTCTGCAGCTGCTTGACCCTGGACACCTGACTACATCGTTGTCTACAGATGGTTGACTCTGACTATGCTGTTCTCTAGATGCCTGAGATTTTGAAATGAAAGCATTATGCCTGAAGTACACATATACTTTATGCATCACAGCCAATTTTTACTTCTGTCATTAAGGCACTCCGTTTGCTGCCACATTGTTTTGGTATTGTGTGTAGAGTGCTGCTAGCAGCTTTAAATCTATGCACACTCGTACCTGCATTCTGCCTTTGCTGAATATCTTGCAGTGTCTGACATTCTACAAGACTTCCAGTAATCAGCACCATGTCTTACACTCAGTACAAACTGTTTTGGAATCCAGGCCAAGGAATCTTATATTTAACAAGTCTAGTTAGTGTCTGGGAAAATAAATAAATTAAATAAACAAGCAATCAATCAAGTAAGCAAGCAAACAAATAAATCAATAGTTGTTGCACTTTTGTAGTTAAATGTCTGTGAATGTCTCTTTGCTGATGGTCATTTGTCCCTGACCTGTTTACTTATTATTTTAATAGCTAAAGAGTTATACTGGCTTACAGGATTTTCAGCCACAACCTGATCATACAGCTGAAGGAAATACTGTATAACACAAAATGTGCACTGATAGTAACACGAACAGGGAAGTTATGGTCGGCTATCAAAATACAGAGATATAAAGAGAAATAAGGAAAATCTTACAGTCAGGACAAATTTTTTGTACTGATCCTTCCTACATAGAAACACTTGTTTCTGTTTTTCATGACCATAATCTACTCTAACTGATGACCTTAGTTGATATTTTCTGCTGAACTGTTACATTGATTTCAGAAGGCTGTACAGAATGAAAAAAAAAAAGGAGGATAATAAACACTTTTCTCTTACCTTGAAAACATGGATTGGGATATCGATAACAATGTATATAAGATCTCCTAGTGCCAGGCTGGCAATTAGTGCATTAGGACCATTCCTCATACACTTATTGTGATAAATGATCCGGAGGAGTGTTGCATTTCCTACCAGCCCCAGGACAAAAATAATGCAAGATATGACCGTGTTGATGTACTTAAACAGAGTGCTGATCTGGATTTTTTGAGAGCAGATTGGGGGTTGTTTTCTGTTAGGAGTGTTGCTTCTGTTGGCACTTGAAGAATCGGACTTCATAAGAGCATCTGAGGTTGCAGCTTCCTGTGGAGTGATTGGATCCCTAAGGACACTGCTGGAGTAGGGAACATCAGTCACCTCACTGAGACTCTTCTGGATCAGCTGATGGTCTCTGGTGTCATTGCTGTCATCTGAACTGTGGCAAAGCTCACAGCAAAGTAGCAAAAGGATGACAGACATGTTGAAAAGAAGAAAGGCCATTTTTAAATTCCTTAGCAACCAGAGGAAAAAGTCCTTAAGGAACTATACAGCATCAATATTCCTTCACCAGTGGATTTCCTTTAGGTCAGTATCCCTGCAAAAAAAAAGAAAAAAAAGCAATATGTTGAACAATTTCAGTCTTTATGGATATATGCAGTGTATGTATCTGTTTAAATATCTTTATTAACACTCAGAATATTCTGTGTACAGTCCCTGTAGTTCCTTTGTTTTCTCTAAGGGAAGTAAAGAGCTTGCCTGATGATGGACTTAAGCTGCAGGGCTGTCTGTATACCAGCACTTAGTTGGTTGAAAAGGTTAAAGTCAGAATGGGCACTGCAAATGTCCCAGTGCAAGTTCTGCTATTCCACGCTTTGTATGCTCCACACTGTATAAAGGAAATGGCAGGCTTATCATCAACAGAAGTTGCTAATTTACAAGATCAGAATAAGACCCAAGGAACACTTTTCATCTGTAGAGGAGTATTACTGCTTATGTTTAGCTGTTTAAAGGAACATTTGCACACTGACTTTGTTTCACAAAAAAGGGCACCCCCCCCCTTTACTGTGCATATATTTTGTTTATAAAACAGGTGTTTAAAGTAAATCATTTAAAAATAATTCTCCACAGAGTGTTGTCCTCTTCTACCTTGATTTGCAATGTTAGCTGAAATTAGGGATACAAGCAGGTTTAATCCCTTCCTCCCCAAATGAATGACAGAAAGACTGCTTTTCATTATACCTGCTAGAAGTTTCGGAGCATGGTAACGGTATCCATCAATCACCTGAAATAATACATAGGACAATTTGTTAAAGTTTACAAGGAATTGCCGCCACTGAATGCTTAAGAGTGCATATTTATTTTTCTGGCTTAAAAAATGTAGCATTCAACACACACACAATGAGAATTTACATGTATCGGTCTATGTATTACTTTAAATCATTCATATGATGCACAATCTTGACAGCAATACATATATAACAGTATAAACCATATAATGAAATCAGTGTTGGCACTCTGCTATTACGTTTCCCCCAAAGAACTCTTATACATTGATACTGTGGCTTGATGGGTCAATCCTTAGGCATCTGAACCCTGTCATACACAATAAACACAAGCTTTTCTGAAGTGGGGTATTAAACATGTAAAACTATTATCTGTCAGTATCAGTACAAACTCAAACCTTTTTGGTATCTTAATATATGATAGGGAATTACATAATCACAGAGAGTAAGAGAAGGTTCTTCATCAGTGAGAGTGGTGAGCTTTATAACAGCCTATCTGTCACTGGAGGAGTGGTTTCAACTCAGAAACTGTCGTTTTTTTGATCATTTTGGGCTATTTCTATCCCTTTCATCTTTCTGTTTAAAAATCTGTGTTTGTGCAGTTTTGCGCATCGTGCAGTGCCGTTTAACTAGGATTAAACTATTCTCAGCACCACAAAGTCTGCTCTTCAAATTTTCCCTTAGAACTAGCCAGTTTCCTAGTTTAGCACTTGAATCTGCTTCTTCGAGCTCAGCAGTTGCTCAGAACTTGTTGTAAGCACTAAATAGCTACAAATTACTACAGCACTCAGCCTTCCTTATTACCTAGAGGAAAACAGTTTTTGTATTTACTTTCCTCATTTGCCTAGAGGAAAACAGCTCTTGTACTTGCTTTCCTCACCTGTCTAGAGGAAAATATTTTTTTATTTAGGCATGTCTAAAGGACAGCTCCTGGTGTTTTCTCCTGTCTACCTGATGAATCTGGGCACCTTGGGGCAATGTTGCAATTGCCTCATGTACACAGACAACACCCTCCTCCTACCACCCAACACTATAACCTGTGAGAGATGCACTTATGTAGCCAAACTGGAGACAAAGCTCTCTCCAACCAAGACTGAACCCGTCAGTCAAGAGGAGAAGGTTAACACCTGCACCACACCACACTCATCAAATAGTCTCACTAAACCTACATCACCAAAACCCACACATAGAAACACAAAAACATTTGCGGAGGCTCTCAGTAATAATCTGCCCAAGCTGCAGAGACCTCCAAAGAAGAAACGTAGGCAACCTCCACACCTCAGCACAACCCAAAAGACACATAACCCACAGACTCAGTGTGCCACTCAACTGCAGCCCATAAGGCAAAACAACGCAACCAACATATTAGTCATAGGTGACTCTATCGTCAGGCACACTGATGTTCCACTCTCCAGACTAAACAAGGACAAGGTTACTATTCCTGTTGGGTGCCAGGATCCGCCACATAACCCACTTACTCAGGTCACTCCACAACAAGTACAAATATGACTCTGCCATTGTCCATGTTGGTGTGAATGACATGAGACGAACCTCTCTGGACTACATGAAAAGAGACACGGAAGAGCTCTCTGATCTTGTAATGAAGGCAGGTATTACGCTAGCTCTGAGTAGCATCCTACCATTGCCCAGAATTATACCGCAGTACAATGACAAAATGATTGACTTCAACAATTGGCTAAGGTTCTGGTGTCATTCTAAGGGGATCCAGTATCTGTCTGCCTGGGACAACATGGTCAACAGGCCATGATGCTTTGCCAGAGATGGCCTGCACCTGTCTCCCCTGGGATTCTGGACACTGGCTAAGGATTTTGATGCCCATATAGTGCCTTTTTAGGCAAGGTTCAAATGACAAACCCACCACCGTAACAGGTACAGGCAGGCAAAAACTGAGGGTAATGCTACTCAATGATAGAAGCCTAACCCTCAAAATGCACTCACTCGAGGCACTCCTTAAAATGGAGAACATCAACATTTGTGCAGTGACTGAAACCTGGTTCAAGGCTCTAGAGAGCGCCCCTGCATTATCAGGCTATAACTCATACCATACCTTTCGACCATCTAACCTGGACTGGAACACCAAAGGCAGAGGTGTGTCCATATTCATTAAGGATATCCACACCTCCAGGCTAGTTGCCCAACATAATGCATCTAAAATTATCCAAGTGCAACTAACTCTGGACAAAACTGCAATCCAAATTGTAGCTTGCTACAAATCCCCCACCATGCCCCAGGATTCCCACTCCTCTTTTCTTGATATACTGGAAAATATTAGGGTTCAACCAAACACCCTAATAATGGGAAATTTTAACTACCCCACCATTAACTGGGAAAACTACTCATGTACCAACTCCTTCATTCAATGCTTTGAAGAATTCATAAATTCCAATGCCCTGGATCAACTTATCCACACCCCAACTAGGGGCAACAACATCCTAGACCTAGTCATTACCACCATGAGTGACCAGTGTCCCATACCTGAAGTCAACTCCTCGTAGGTCATATCTGACCATAAGCTAATCACCATAGATATCAACATCCAGCCCCTCCCCCATTAAGGAAAACCACTATAAAACATTTCTCCAAAGCTAACTTCATGCTTCTTAAGACAGACGTGGCAAACTTCACGACACCCATGCAGATGGTCAATACAGTTATGACTGCTGAATCATACACAAATGCACTCTATAAGCACTTACACAAGTGCATGGATCGTGTTATCCCCAACAGAACCAAGATGCTATCCTCCAAAAAAAGGAAGCCAATCTGGTGGTCCCCTGCTATAAATAAACTCTACAACAGAAGGAAGAAACTGTTGCAAAGGAGAGTAAAATCCCATGAGTGGAGGAGCTCCCTGGTCAGCCTCAGTAAGAAGCTGAGATCCCTCATAAAATCCTCCAAAGCCAGCTATGAAAACAAAATAATTGCCACTGATTCCAAGGACAACCACAAATCATTCTATAGCTATGTCAAGAATCTCAATGGTAACACCCAGACATACTCTGAGTTACAGCACAATGGTACGAATATCACAGAACCAACTGATAACGCCAACATCCTGGCTGATAGGTTCAGTGCTAACTTTACCCCCTATCACCTCCTAAAGGGCCCATATCTATACCGGATGAATGCAGAGCCCCTGCAATTACAACTATGCAGGTAAAATCTGCACTCTCCAAAGCCAAGAACACAGCACCCATGGGTCTAGACAACATCCCAGGCTGCGTTCTACGTGAACTTCAGAATGAACTGGCCCCCAACTAAGCACTATGTTCAATCATAGCCTCACGTCAAGCTTTGTACCCACTGAATGGTGCACAGCAACAGTTATACCACTCCACAAAGGGGAAGCCACCACAGACCCCGGGAACTATTGCCCTATTAGCCTGATGAGCCTGGTCTGTAAGGCCATGGAACATATCATCATGGAACTCATAAACAAAGACATTGGTAACCTCTAAACTCTGGACCTCACCCTGTTCGGGTTTGTGAAATGCAGATCATGCTTCCTGAACCTGATTGACTTCTTTGAAACAGTCACCACAGCCATGGACGAGGGTAAGGCAGTTCACACAGCCTACCTTGACTTCGCCAAGACTTTCGACACCATTCCCCATTCTGGAATTATAGAAAAACTCAGTAAACTGGGTATAAATCCATATGTCACAAGATGGGTCGCCAAATGGCTCACTGACAGAAACCAGACTGTAAAAGTTGCAGACTTCAAATCTGACTTCAAACCTGTGACAGGTGGAGTGCCACAAGGTTCAGTCCTGGGTCATCTCCTGTTTGGTATCTACTTCTCTGAAGTATGGGCTAACACAGAGGGCCTCTGGCTGATGAAGTTCACAGATGACTGCAAATTAGGTGCCATAGTTGAGTCCCTGAATGACGTGGACATCCTACAGAAGGGCCTCACTGACACAAATGCCTGGTGTCAGAGCCATGGCCTCAAGCGCAATGCCAAAAAGTGCACTGTCATCCCCTTTGGAAAAACTCTGTACCCATGAAATACCACATAGGCAGTAGTCCACTTAACGCCGAAGGTGTGATAAGAGACCTTGGGACTTAGGTGGGCAGTAGCCTCTCCTTTGATAATCACATCACCACAGTAGTCAGGAAATCCTTCTGCGTGGCAAACCTCATCACAAAAGGGTTCTCATCCAGGAAAAAAAAGAGGTCTTTGTTCCTCTCTACTCAGCTATCATTAGACCCATTATAGAGTACAATGCCCCTTTTCAAATGTACCTCACAAGACATCTACAACAGCTGGAAAGGCCACAGAAGTACCTCACAAAGAGAATTACAGGACTCAAACAGATGCCCTACGCTGACCGTCTCAAAAAAATCCAGCTTTACTCCATAGCATACCGCCTACTCCAAGATGATCTCTGCCTAACATATAAAGCTATGTCAAACCCTGAGCTGTTGGACATGCTACACCTAAAGAAATCCCAATCACTCCGAGATACATGTTCTAGGGACCTAAACCTTGTCACCACAATAAACAGAACATGCTGGAGGAATAGATTCCTGTCCCAGAGACTTCCCATATTCTGGAACAAGCTACCTATCTATGTCAAGCAGAATTCCTCATTAGCACTATTCAAGAGAAATCTTGATGAGTGGATGGGAAATAGGAAATTCACCCTGGGGATCACTTCTGTGGCTATGCTCAACAGGGGCCCAGGAAAATAACTTTCTTGGGCGGTGAAAGCCAGGGAACCGTGTTGGCTAGGCTTACATGGGCCCTTGGGCCGATAGCCTAGTACCTACATATGAACCTATGAATCTATAATATAGTATGAGTGTTTCATATATAATTTCATATGTACTATCTCTTTTTCCATTTATTAAAAGGAAAATAAAATTCTAGTTAAATGTTCATGCATGACATTAAATGAATTGCATCTGTTTTGATTTATAATGTCCATTCTGTGAATTAACAGCAAAATACATTTCTGTTTAATGAAACTAAATATGTTCTCATAACTTTTATCTGTTTTACTTAGGAAAGACCTGTGAAGCACATACATTATCCTGGAATTACTTAAATTTGGTTTGGTTAAGTAATTTGCTCACAGTCTCAAAATATAGACGTGGACAGTAGGAAAACCAAAAAAGCCTTCAGAAAAAAGCTCACTAAAAGCACAAAAGTATTTAATAATTTAAAAATGCAATTCTACTTAAATAAATTAAAATGGCAGGCATACCTCTCAACCTGAAGTCTGGACAAAGCCATAAATTATTGGGGGGACAAAGGTCCAAAATTAGGGACAGATTTTAAATATTGCTGTTATAAACTTAGCAAGTTGATAGAATAACAAGTTTTATGTTATCATGCATTTTCTGAAGGGTATTTAGTCTAAATCGCAAATGTCTGCTATTATTTTCTGACTTCAATCATCAACAATTTGTCAGTGATTTGCCAGAAAACAGCAACTTTACGAGAACCAGGCCAAAAGTATGAGGCAAAAATCTGGACATCCTGAGAAAATCTGTACAATTGAGAGGTATGATGGCAGGTACTGCTGTTGTGTTTGTGTTTGCCCTATCATCTCTCTCATATAGAAACACACACACACACACACACACACACACACACACACACACACACATACACACACACACACACACATGCATACTATTCATTTATCATTTACCTGACATCTTTCTATACTTTAAAAGCTTTTGCATTTCTGAAGTAGTACAAATATAATGGCACATTAAAATGTCACATTAATGACATTATGAGTCATAACAAGGTTCATTCCTGTATGAAATATGGCTGTATGTAGTACTTCAAAAAGTCAGCTTGCCCAGTGAGCCATTTCTCTGGGTTGGAACAGCTACATATACAAATGGTTTTCATTTGAAGTAATACAGTGCTATGGTCCTTAAAGAGAAGTCTGTGTATACTTTGAAATAATGACATGTTGAACATGACAGCCAAAAAAAAAAAAAAAAAAAAAAAACAAAGAAGAAAAATATTAATGAATCAGTTAATCTATTTTTATTCATTTAGCAGATATATGATTTTTTTCTTCTTGGACCACTTTAGTCATAGCCTATGCTGTAATGTCAAGGTAAATGCAGTATATACACAATTTAGAGTAGCCAATCTGCAAACATGTTTTGGGAAGATTTAGGGACAGCTGGAAATATAAAGACTCACACAGCCAGTTATCAGAGTTTAGGATTGAACCTCAGACCATGACATTTTCAGTTTTAGCTGTCCTACATGAGCAAATAACTGACATCATCTGACAGTTTAGTGGTGTCTGCTGCCACTGCTCTGAGACAATAACTGCACAGCGTATAATCCCCACCTTCTTTAACCTTTGTGTACACACATACTGCATTTTACTACTTCATTCCTGTATGGTGAAACACGCTTTTTTTATTTAAAACATTATTACAAGTGATAACTTTGGACAATAGTACTCAGCTAGATTACTGATGACTTTCTTTAAAACTTAATTATTGTGGACGTTAGTAAGAATAGTATTCAACTATTTGAGTTTTCAAAAACATTTAATTTACTTCTTTTATAAGACAGAACTACAAGATATGAATGACTTCAGACAGTTGTCTTTTAAAATGCTTGCAGAGAATCACACAGTATGGATGCAGAGACGAAGGACTCAAACTCATGGCTGCAAGATGAAGTCTGTAATCATCTATCAAAAAGGGCAGTTATTTTGGTGACTAATACATGCAGGCTGCCTGTACTGGAGCCAGTTTACAATTTTAGCACTTTTTTTTCTTTATATGTTTTTAACTGATTTTCTGTGTTACAGTTGTCAATCAAGCCCTTCTAAGCTTCGAACATAAAACAGTCCCTTTAGATATACATCTGCAAACAATTATACATAAATTTATACAAAAAACAATAATATATTGTCATCACCCTCATGATCCACCTCCCCAATTGCTTCATGTAGCCATAGTATCTATCCCCTTATCTTGTCTCCTAGAGCATGCATGCTTTAATTTGCTAGAACTGTTCTCATCTTAAGGGTACAAAACAGTGACATGGAAAAAGATATTTGACACCCATGTTTTTTCTTCCTTTTTAATAAGGAAATGGTCAAATGGAGAGCTATGTTTTCTTTTTTAACCTTTCTTATTTATTAATTTATTTTGACAAACTTAGCAGTCGGATCCAACAGGGTCAATTTCACTTCCAGTCCAGATAAATAACATTTACATATATAATGTAGATAGACAGGAAAATGATGGAAAAATGTGTAAAGTGTGTAGAATGCCTTGTTGCTGCAGTTAGGATTGTTCACATTTCTAGATAATGTAGACAAAGTTCGTTAGAATACAGGAAGGCATAATGCAACAAAAGAGACTGCAACATTCAATGCACTATCGCTAGGTTTCATGCTGTGTGCAACAGCAACTTGAGATGGCATAATTTATAACATTTACATAGATTAAGGAAGACGACAACATCTAAGGACTACACTTAAAGTACTTTATGTGAAAGAGTAGCAATCAGAGTTGTGGTGAATTATGTACTTATAAGCTGTATATAATATAGGCATGCAGCTATTTTTGCAGTAGGTCTAGTAATTTTGACCACATTTTTTTCTGTTTGGCACTTTCTGATATTGTTAGGACACTGGCTCCACAGTTTATAGGCTAAGAAGGGGTAAGCATTGCATAACTTCATGGGGGGGGGGTCCCTGCATCCCATTTGAACTCTCTGCATTGGACTACAGCTGGTGATGCAAATGATTTGTGAACGATGCTGAGGTGTGTATGAGTGCACTGTTGCTGCTGAAGATTTTGGATATGAGTGCCTGTAAGAGAACATCTGCACACTGCTGGAGGGGAAGTGGTTTGTGTCTTAAGTGTAATGTAGTGATGCCTCCTCACAGAGCAGAGGAAAAATAAAACAGCAAGTACTGACACAAATTATTCTCAAGTTCTTGACATTTATCTTTAACTTGTCTACAGCCAGATTTACTTCTGGTATATTACAGTGGAACAAGGAAATTGACGTGATAAATCAACTTAATTCTTTGCACCATAAAAGCAGGAAACTAGTTATACCTCAGCAGTGAAGTTCCTTCTGATTTAAGAAGTCGAAGGGATGGTTCAGTAAGCTAAAACTGCTAAATGAATCATTACCAACTGATAGCTGACAACACAACAGTGACATGCTACGATATTACACTGCAAAGCATAAAGGTCCATACAAGTAACATGTGTGATACTAGCACAAAAAGCTGGTCACAGCTAACTGCACTTCATAATGAGTGCAGGAAACACATGAGCTGCAACCCAGCTGAGAACCAATTACATGCTTAGCGTACAGGGCTGACTGCGTAGTAACAGGAGTTCTACAACTTAGGATATCAGTGAACATTACCTGTGGATATAGTTAGAATAGTGGAGGAGCAATGTTGTAAGGAGGGACTTGTGGTCAAAGCACAGCTCTTCACTGAGGGTTATAAAATAAAGTGAAGAAGGAGCATGTGGAGACCAGAAGCTAACCATGATCATGTCACATTACAAAACAGGTGAGACAGACACCAGCACTTCAAAATTTTGATACTGTTGCACATTCTACTCTCTTAGACCTTACCTTATTTTTCAAAGAATGAATGGGATGTAATACCTGGAGTGAATTTATGAATCTCCATCAAACTGTTTCATTCCTTCTTAAGTGAATATACTGGTCACATTGCTTGATTGGGAGAGGAAGTTTATTCCAAATATTTTGTGACAAATCTGTCTCTCCACCATGAAGTAGGTTCAGATCTCTGGCTCTAGTGCTTGCAGGACTAGATTCTGATTTGAGAAGAAATAAGATGTACTAAACTGCTGGATTTCTAGTAGCCCAGAAGACAAGGCAAAGATCGTCCCTAAGTAGTCTGTAAGGCACCAAATACAGAGACAACAAGGCCTCTAGCTTATTTTGATAGCCCATGTTCTTTAGTTTTATGATCTTTTTTGTCAGGAACCTTTGGTGTCTTTCTCTAATTGCTTGATATGTTTATTAAGATGCATTCCAACTGAAGCATTGTATTCTATGATGAGTTTGATCAATGCAGAATATAGAGGGATCAATACTGCTTTGGACCTAGAGAAAATTCCCTTTCTGATTAACTGTATGAGACAGAAGGATTTTCTGACCACTGCTGCAAGATGATGGCCAAAGGAGAGGGAGTTATCTACCAATGTGTTAGGGCCTCTTACAATACTGTCACTTTGGAGTGTGGTGTTTTCTGTACTATATGCTGGGTGGAGGGTATGTTTGACAAATGCAGCAATATTGAATTTTTATCATTTAGTTTTAGCCCATGCTCAGTGCACCTGCTGCTAATGTGTAAGTCCACTTTGTAGCTCCTGCATAAGGGAAGTGTATTTAAGTACAACACCCAGTTTACAATCTCTGACAAATGTGGTTAACCACCTTATCTGATTTTGGATTTGGAGATCACAGAAGTATATGCCAAATGACAAAGGTCCTGGCACAAACCCCTGTGTTATCCCACTGGTTGCTTCCATGATCTCTGAGGCTGAAGCCGTCACCCTTAAAGTGTGGGCTCTGTCCTTCAGCCAGTTAGCTACTCATCTAACTACAAAGGGATCAGTTTGGAGTGCATTTAGTTTTTTGACAATGTTGGCATGTGGTACAGTAACAAATGCTTTGGTGAGGTTGAAGTATGCCAGATGGATAGTGTGACCACTGTCCATAGCTTGTGTTATGGTCTTAAAAAATTACTGGAGCCATTAGACAGAATCTACACATAACAAAGCTAAACTGCTGGGAGTCGTGTCATATAAGATTTTTGAGATTGCAGTTTATCAGGTCGTTTATGTCCCATTCCATAGTATTGCAGATGCGGCTCATCAGGCTGATGGGTCAGTAATTTCTGAGGTCTTTGGTGGGGTTACCCTTATAAACAGGCATTACAACTGCTGCGCACAAAACCTTGGGGGTTAAGCCACTGGATAAGCTCCAGTTGAATAGTTGTAGTAGCGGGTCCAGCAATGCAAATTTAGTGCTGTTCAGCAGGCAACCTAATATGCCCCACAGAAGTTTTTTTTTTTTTTTTTTGAAAAGTGCTTTTAACAAGTGTTCTTTTGTGATTTCAGGGGTTTTATGTGCTTCGGTACATGTGGGTTTATACAGATGTTTCTGGGATGAAGTTAGCACTAAATTTGCTTGCCAGTACGTTTGTGAAATTCACTGGATCAAAGTAGGTAGTGTCATTCTTAATGAGTTCAGAGCAATGTGGGATGTTATTTCTTAATTTCTCATGTAAGCAAAAAAGGATTTGTAAATATTCTTAGCTTCCAATGGCAGCTGAAATTCATGGGAAGTCTTAATTTTCCTGTTTTTATTGTTTTTTATAAAGAGAAATAAACTTTCTTAGCAAACAGAGCATTTTTCACTGAGGGCTACTTTCATTACATGTAGGGAATTTTTTCCTCATTAGGAAAACTGATAAAAACACAGTTTTCCTGTGTGAATATGTGCTGTATCTACATCTGTTTATGAATGCACCAATATGTGAAAGTTTGCAAGTGCAACTATTCCAGTACTGTAGGACCAGGTCAATGAGGGAATTACCCTCTTCACCAAGCTGCTTGGCCTCAAAGTGATTATATTAAGGCCAGAGGTAAACCAGTGGACATAGCAGTTCTCTGTCCAGGGGTGTGAAAGGTTGCAACCCTTCATTGACTTCTGTTTATTGAACAGTTGAATGCATTCTTCCTTAGCAAAGACTGTTTCCTATGGGTCACAATAACTGTAAAGTAAAATACCACAATACATTACTTTTAATACTACACATATTTTAGGAATGAACATTGTACAGCTATTGATGACCACTGAAACAAAACCCATACAGTCTTGCCCAGTAGACCAATGGGCTATAAATCAAGGGATTTTAAGTAAGGCAGCAAAGTGCCACACACTCCTTATGCAAATGGATGAGCCTACCGCACTTCATCAATAAATGCCCTATCTCCACGATAACATCTCTTGAGGATATTTTAAATCCTTTCACTGGAAACCTGTTAAGTCTGTCTTGTGAAACTAAACAGGTTATGTAGAAACTAGCCCATCACCTGAGACAGGAATGTCACACCTTTACCAGATTTGAGAATGGTTATATCAGAGCTTCTGTACTATATGCTGGGTGGAGGGCATGTTTGACAAATGCAGCGATATTGAACTTTTATCATTTAGTTTTAGCTCATGCTCAGTGCACCTGCTGCTAATGTGTAAGTTCACTTTGTAGCTCCTGCATAAAGGAAAAATTACATGCCTAAATTTAAAAGTTATTTATACTACAGACATAAGTACAGTATAAAACAAAGAAACTGTGCAAAATATTTATAAGTAACCCATTCATAAAGTGCAAATATCAGATCAAATATCCAATACATGGAAACACAAATGAAGGTACAACAGGTACAATACAAGTGGACCATAAATAACATCTTCAGAAGCACAAAAATTATATGTGTTTTTATATCTCTGTATATGTTTGTGTGTGTATATCTGTAGGAATTAAGATCATTTAGTAATACATCATCATGAAAACTGGAAATTAATGCTCATAACTTAAAAAGTCAGTTTTACCTATATTTCAAATTATGTATATTCTTAAAAACAGAACACCATTGTCAGTAAAATGCTCTGAATTGTGGACCTTCACTAATAAATACAAACTTTTATTGAAAACTTGGTGTATATAGTATTCCAAGTAGAAGAGTCAAAAGTTCAGATTATCTGGACATAGTTATTCACAGCATGCTTTTGGAAACCCAAGTCATAGATATTTTTTTTTTTTACTAAAAGCTACTTCTCATTTACTTCCCACTGTACCTCTAAATCGTTATGTGCAAGAAATGTGAACATAAAAAAGAATGGGACCAACAAAGGCTGAAAGTCAGGGACAGATTTTAAATACTACTCTTAAAAACTTAGAAAGTTGCTACTAGCTAGAATAACAGGTTTTGTGTTAGCATGTATTTTCTGAAGGATATGAACTTTTGAAACTCAAATGTCTGTCATTATCTGACAGCTTCAAGCTTCAATGATTAGCAAGAAACCCACCAATTTTAAGAGGAACTGACCAAAATTTTGAGGTAAAAGTCTGGACATTTTGTGAAAATGTACACGGCTAAGGAGTATACCTAGCACTACTGAGGCTGTAACATATATCCTCTGTCTGAGATGAAGAATTTAAGAGATGATTATAAAAACATTTGAGTATATCTAAATATTTAGAGTACCCCCACAGTTGCTGCCTCTTTAGTAAATTTAATGTGGGAAATGGTACTCTGACATTACTGTAATCAATAGAAAACCTTTAGCTTAAATGTCCCTAACTGGTATCATAATTACATATGTTTGTCAATTTTACCACAAAAAAAATTTCAACAATGACATAATTATAACATTTTAGTCAACAATGTTTAGTTATTATTAGATGCACTGGTTACATGTATCCCTCTGTACTCCCCTACTAATTAATTTCACTTTAAACTACATGCTATAGCCGCTTATTTTTTGAAAACTTCCTGAATCTATGCAAGCTGAAAGGGATGTCTTGCCTTGAAATTTGTAATGGTAAGTTGTGTGCAATAAAACAAACAGAAAACGTACTTCAACCTGTAGTTAACAACTAGTCTCAAATGAGCTCTTATCACAACACAAATGCGCATCACGGTTATAACAAGACACTTTAGCAGTGTATCACAGTGAAATGCAAGCCTTTCCTAGTGAGATGAAGCTCTGATATAACCATTCTCAAATCTGGTAAAGGTGTGGCATTAGCTTACTGTAACACAACCGACATGACTTCTTGCTGCTTAGTTGAAGCATGCTGCACGTCACCTGCCCCAGCCTCCTTGATAAATACAAATGTACCATATCAGTCTAGCTCCTTCTTACACTTGTATTTTACATTACGTGACCCTAACTGTCGGGGGTAGTCTAGAGTCTTGGATCAAGATACTATAAACAGCTAAATGGTTATACCTGCGCCAGTTATTGCAAAACCACAGTGCTATACTGGAAAATAATTGTGCTGCAAAAGGGTTTTGCTGCATATGCTTCCTTCACTGAAAGTATTGCTGGAGAATGCCAGAAGTCCTTTTATTGTTATTTTAAACTGTGACACTTTCTCTTCATTTCATCTATGGTAACTACTTAACTATTCACTAATCTGAGAACCATGTATCCTGTTTTATGTCATGCAGCAAAAAATTACTGACAGAAAATGGCAGCATTATGTAACAGAGTAAACATTGCAGGAGTACATCTAAAGGAGCGACTGCCTTTCTACAACATGCTTTATCTTGCAAGCAAACAATGGGGCAGAAAGGATGCATTGCAGTGTATAGTTCTACTACATACCCACAGTTACTGTTAAGACATCAGTCTGAAGGGTGTGTGTTTGAGCCAAAGGGCATGCAGTGAGAGATGCACATAGTACATCTCAATGTTTTACAGCATTGTATAATATGCACTTTTTCCTATAAACATCGAAGGCCAAACAACTAATTTAGTAATTCTTTTTTTTTTTTTTTGGTATTACTTTGTCAAAATAATCTTCAGCCAAGCAGAGGATGTCACCTTGTAAGACAAACAGTGATATATATAGAGAGAAAGAAAACAGTGTGCATATGTGTGTGTGTGTGTGTGTGTGTGTGTGTGTGTGTGTCTCTCTCTCTCTTACTCTTTATGTCTCTCCCTCTCTCTAGGAGAATGGGTGGTACAATGTATATATGTATGTTTGTATGTAGGGGATCTTGAGAACAGATTTTGCCTGAAAATACTCTTATATCGTTCACGATTATGAAGCATTTATGTAAGACAGAATTCACTGAGTTCCACTTCATCAATTTCTATTGCCTGTGAGTACTGTTTATTGGACATGTTAATCGAAATAATTCTGTGACAGGGTGGAATCCTCATTCTCCTGCACCTTTGCGAATACTGTATGTTGGAAACATTTGTACATTATTAAAACTGTTATGACAAAGTGCCTAAATTGTGATTATTGAAAAGTATTAAGTTCAAGCCAACACAACTCAGGAAAACACGTTTTGAAAAATTCCACTTTATATAAGTGACACATTGCCTTCTTTGGTCATAGATTAGCATTACACTAACTGCCCTTGTGAACCATTTTAAGCATATCCAGCTATTTGAGGATCAAACTCTGCACCTTATGTCTGTAAGGTAAACACCTTAACCATTATACCAACCTCCCAACCACTGCCTATTAATGTAGCTCAGAAAAGTGTTTGAGCAGATGGGCTTTTTCTTACTTAATATAACTATGTTTCTATATTTCTGTTTCTCAGGGGAGGCTGCTGTGGTGCAGTGGTTAGCATTGCCACCTCACAGCAAGAGGTTCTCCAGGTTCAATCGTCAGCTGGGGTGCCTTCTGTGTGGAATCTGCATGTTCTCCCTGTGGTTACATGGGTTTCCTCCAAATGCTCTGGTTTTCTCCCAAAGACATGCTGTAGGTGGATTAGACACTCTAAATTGGCCCTAGGTGTGAGTGTGTGCCTTCTGTGGAAGGTTGGGTGCTGGGCTGGCAACTTCACACTGTAAAACTCCACTGCTAATCATGAGCAGACAGGTGATCTGCTGTGGCAACCCCTAACCAGGAAAAAACAAAAGAAGAATATAACTATGTTTCTCAAAATTTTGTTCTATTTTTAGTACTTAATCTTTCTTGCTATTTTGTTTTGATTTGAGTCATCCTTGCTGCTTTGTTTTTATTACTCTGTCCATTTATTTTTAATAAAACACGTGAAGTTTTTATTATGCTACAGCTGCCATGTAATGCCCAAATTCAAAATTCTGTGTACTTGCACTGGTATGATACTCTTTTACCAACTATACTGGAAAGACTCACTGAAGGGACTGTCTACGTTTTAGTAGTCAGTTATGTAGAAGATTAAGTATAACAAATTTACCTGATGCAGAAGTACAACATCAGCTACCATCTGATTAACTGTTATAGTAACAGTTTTAAACAAAGCTTATTACCTCTGATTTGGAAGCATGTATAAGTGGTAATCATGGAAATAACATGTCATTTATTTGTATACAATTTCAAGGTAATTTTGTTTTTATGGTGTACGTGTATATATATATATATATATATATATATATATATATATATATATAGTTTTTTTTTTTTTTGCACAATTGAAATATTAATTATTTAACCAAATTTCTATTTTTAACCTAGCTGTGTAAAATTGCAAATCCCAATAATTAACTGAAAGTGGTTGTGCTTCACAAGCACAACATTTTTTACCCGTGGCATAAGACCCCAACCACTTATGTGGACAGTTATGCATTCTGTCCTTCCCTGATTAAAATCTATATTTGATCTGGTCAGTGCTTAGTCAAATAAAATTTGCTAACTGAAATCTATCATATCCAGGAAGTCACCGAGATGCCAGATTTGCAGTAGAAGCTTTAACAAATGTAAATTGTATGACATGAGTTACAGTATACACCGATCAGAATTAAAAAATAAGTACTGCTTGTTCAGCAGTGTGTTGTTACATATGAGAATATTTGTAAATTAGTAATATGTATACTAAGATCTGACAGTCATTTTTTTTTCACTGTTTACCTTTCTTGGATTCAGAGTTCACAGATAGCATGAATCATTCATTTTAAGCTACAAAGCCATCTAGTACTGTAGTATTCCTCATATTAAATAAACTATTGTCAGCCACTCTTCCAACCAAAGTTTGATTTAGACTTGTTTAACACACTAATTCTAACCACACTTCTAACCAGCCGGTTCCAAAGTTACTATATCTCTTCAAGATATCAATAAAGTCAGTCTTCAGTTTTTACCTGCGCGCTTCAGAGTAATGTTTGCGTTACAAGACATGTTTGTGAAAGCCCTTTGACACAGATCTTAAATAACACACCAATACATGATTTTTTTTCTTTTTTTTTTCATCAAACAGCTGTAAATAGCATATATAGTTAGTTCATATTGTTGAAGAATTGACGGCTATGTAAACAACATATTTCCTGTGTTCTAACTGACCAGTATATTCAAGAAGTTTTAGAGCTTGAAGATAACGTTGCATTCTTATAACATACATTCATAAATGTTTAAATATGTTACATTTATTTTGTACTAAATGAAGATGGATTTAAAAAGTGCTTAAACTACCCAGCACTGATTTAACTATTGTTTTTGTCCTGCAATTTTTTACTTAACAACAGTTCAGACTTCTATATTCCCTAGTGTGCCTAAATGACCATATCAGTGAAAGTATAAATAAACTGTACTTTGCAGGTAAATGTCTAAAGTTCGTAGCATTTTGAACATCAGATACTATCCCAAATCAAAGAACAGATATACACTATTTTCAAAGCAGGTTAAACTACCAACTTGCATTTGACATTGTAGTTTTAATTATAGTACTAATGTGCAGTAAAAATGTACTGTTATGTTCATTTCTATAATTATCTCACAAGTAATTGTAGTTGATAATGTTATTCAGGGGACTAACTAAGGCATTTCCCATTTCATAGCAATACACATTTCCCTCCTCATCATCTTGGCTCAGTTTCAACCTTCCGTCTCTAAATTACGAAGCACTACTTATAATGTAACAACGCGTGACAGACCCTTTTCATGGAAAACAGTGTGGAACGTGGACTTTTTAAGACTTAAAATGAAATACGCTTAAGTTCCTCAGAGACCGGATTATAACAATTTTGAACACACCCACACACACACACACACACACACACACACACATGACATCAGACTGATCAGAACACCTCAGATGCGGTCCACTCCTTTCCGCACGTACTCTCATTTTTTTAAAACAAGAAACATCTTTATTACATTATCACTTATGACATAGGCAATCGTACATTTATATAAATGAAAACAAACCATACTGACACAAAATAATTACAGTCATGTGCTGATAAACAATACATTTTAATATTAGATAACAGAACACAAAAAAGTGAGGGATTAAATGTTTTCCGTTACCTTTTCTGAAGTAAATACTGAAAATGCATACAAAAAACTTCAAATGTTTTCCAGTGTTACATTCGAGAGCATATGCCGAGAATATGCCACATCTGTAGGGTACAACTTCAAAATGTCTGTCCCAAAGTACCTATGCGACTTTTAGAGATCCGCTACACAACGCACCACACAGATCCTGCAAGTCCCGGCTTCTGACAAAATACAATCATTCGCGTCAGGCAAATTCCCAACACTTGTACACAGCCCTTTTCTTCGACCCCTTCGGACAAACAGCACCTCTTTGAGGTACGCAGGGTCTTTCTGTGTTGCCCGGGTTTCCTGCCTTTGCCCACACTAACCTGTCATCCGGGGTCCTGTTTCACAACTCAAAGAACTTGAGAGGACTCTGTACATCTGGGATTGGATCAGTACCTTACTGCATGTTCCCAACTTGTTGTTCGCACCCACAGACACTGCACAACGACAGGTTACACACTGACAGGACACAACTGAAAACAAGGCTTCCTAACTTCCTAATACAATAAACACGACTTTTCCAGCTTCCACCGGCTGCTCCCGTTCCTTCCAGCTGAACATTAGATTGCTCCAATAAGCTTTTCCAAAAATCATCATCTTCGCCAGAAGGGTGGGATTGAGTGTCTCCGCCTCCACAGACTGAGAATCCCACAAGAGCCAAGAACAGGGAGTAAATACAAGCAGTACCCTTCAGGCATCAGGAAATGTCAAGGGAAATGTTAGGTCCTGCACCCATTTCCTCAGAGGACACTGAGCATGCCCACTCCTCAAAAGGATGGCATCAGTTACAAAGACTGTTAATTATTTATTGTCCCTTTCATGCTCAGTCCCCTGGTCTGGGATTCCTGCCCTAGAAGTGGCACAAATCCTAACTTTTACATTACAACTATGCTTTACAAACCTCGTCTAAAAGTGCGAGCATTATACTGGTCACTTAGTAAAAATGCGCCCCTACTTGTAGATGAACAAGATAACAATGCAAGAGAAGACATTGGACTTGTAGGTTATATTAGACCTAAAAAATGCAATGAGCTTGGCTACGCAATAAACGATTTTCATAGTGAAATCTTTTTCACCATAAACTCACTTTGCAAAATGAAACAAAAACCAAGTAAAGTCACTTCCACCATGAAATTAAAATGACTCTATTTAAAAAACAGGCAACGACTTTATTAACTTATTACGAATATAACTATACAATGAAGTTTCTGTCTTAAACAAAATGTAATTTCCCGGTCTCTGTGCCCTCGCTCTACCTTCACTCCCCTGGGTGCTCGCGCAGTCGGACACACACAGACACACACACACACACACACACACACACACACGTTCATAATTGTATAGTAGTTGATGTTGCATAATAAGATGATGAACATTTTCACTTCCGCCTATCCGCTATTTTCATACTGCTACTTTAAATTATAATAACACATATTATTCTAGCATGACTTATTCCACCATTTTAATTGATGCTGTTTAGCATATATTCCAAACACTTATTTTAAGCAGTTTTCTAGTCACAGCATTCTATTTCGGTATTTGTGTGCTTAGATTTTTTTTTAGTTTAAAGAGTATTCATTGAAGCTGGCATTGACTTTCAGCTGAACCAAGCTCTGCAGTCAAAAATAGATTGATACATTTTATTGGGATGGGGGGTGGGGGGGTGTAACAGCAGGTATTTTTTCTCCATATTGTCTTTAAAAAAAGATATTCATGATAACAGTTGATAGAAAGACACTGGAACATTAATGTGAAGCGCAATGCTTTTTTATTGGACCAAGGTAGGTTGTGAACTTACTTTAGCTTTTGACCTGGCATGAGTTCTTTGTTTGGGGTTATTATGTTATAGATGATAGATTTTTATTTTATTATTTATTTATTTTACATTTGTTGACCGGGATAGTCCGACTGGATGCATGTCCATTTTCAGCTGAGGCCCGGGGAGAAAAGCTCCACAAAGAAAAGAGTGCACACATTGATTTACATACAGATAAATACACATTCACAGGATTTATATTTTGTTTTGGTTTAGATACATTTGCCAACAGTGTGATTTAATTACAACTCAAAATGCAATAATGTAACTTTAACTAGTTACAAGATCCTAGCACTTATAGAATACAGTCAGACAATGAGGAACTTGATTACTGTAGTACCAGTAGAAATAGAATACAAGATACAGTGCTTAAATGTCTATTTGTGCCTAGAATGGCCAGTACATCATTTATTTCCAATTGGCTAAAAAAGAAACCTGCAAAATGATGGTGTGGAAAAAATGGTCAGCTTGGATGTTCTATATAACTATACTTCAGTGAGGGAGAGAGAGAGAGAGAGAAAGAGAGAGAGTGTGTGTGTGTGTGTGTGTGTGTGTGTGTGTGTGTGTGTGTGTGTGTGTGTGTGAGAGAGAGAGAGAGAGCCTGAAACTGTAGAAGTCCAGATCATGCCCTGCTATAAAAAAAAATAAAATTCAACACTGATATGTCTTGTGTCTTCAGCCAAACAGCTCCAAGATGACTTACAGCAGTTCTTTACAATATATATATATATATATATATATATATATATATATATATATATATATATATAAATGGCTTCAGCAATCGAAACTATTCCTAAATCTAAAGAAAAATGAGCTAATTTTATTTTCACTTCCAACCCAGCCATCAAACTACTAGCCAGTTATTAAACTTATTAACCAGTTATTAAACCATTAGCCAGTTATTAAATGGATACTTGCTTCACACAGAACTGTGTTCACTGAACCAACACTTAGTGCTTACCTGAAAATCAAAAAACTATAATGGTGACAACCTATACTCTGTGTACATTGCAAAACTGTGGAATTCTCTCCCAACATACATTAGAAATGTTTCATCTCATCTACTATTTAAAATCTCCTTGAAAACACACTTGTCAACAAGATGGTCCTGGATTTGTAACACCACAATTACTAAGCCTCCTCCTTAGTGTAATAATTTCCCGTCTACATTTTATAATTCCAATGAAATCATACCTATCAACAAAACAATTCTGCTCTTGTATCGTTTCCATTAATTAGACAAATCAAGTGACTATCACAAAATCCTCACACCTTCTCACCTTACATGTTGTAAGTGAATAATTGGTCAGATAACACTTGCATATGCCTCATCTGCTGTCTGTATACTAAAATATCAATGTGGCTTTATATGTAAAGTGTAAAATAATGTTTAATGTGCTTTTGATATGTGTGACTTTAATATGCTTTAAATACTGTATAGTATACTTAACATGATGATCAGTTGTTAAACTATGCATAGCTATGTTTTATGTTGTACATTTTATTGTTAAGAGTATGCTAAATGCCTGTGAAAAAGTATGTCACATTGAACTTTTCTCCCCAGGCCTCTCCTGAAAAGGGGCTTTGCCCAGTCAGATTTTCCCAGATGCCAAAGGCTAATAGAATATATAAATAAAGTTTAGCATGTTGCATTATAGTCAGTGTTCATTTAGCAGTGAAAATAATGCTCAGAGGGATTAATCTGATATTTAATTAGATGATAAATCACAATACAAGAGTGCAGGAAGATTAGTTAAATCCAGGAAAGGAAAGCAAAGTTACAATTTGTAATTTGTTCATCTCATCAAACATTCAATCTTTGTGAGGTAGATGTTTAGGTTAACAGAAAATATGAACTAGCAATAATGTATAGTTCAAAGAGATGAGGATGCAGGGACTACCAAGAGAATAAATCTAGATACAGGGTTAGAATGTATGGATGTTGTGTGAGTTAGTACACCACACAGGTGGTGGTTTAATTAACTAAAAGAAAGAGAGAGAGACAGACAGAACAAGACAGCACACCTTTCCCAGTTTGATAATTATGTATCAAACATGGCAGTTATGGTTCTTCAAGGACATTTCTGTACATCTTTGTAAAGAAGAACAATGGAGATTCAGCTCATTCATTTGTCAGTCTGACAGTCAGCAGTTTGAACCTGAACATCGGTTTTATGGGACACCACAGTACTTCAGAACATTTTCTCTGAGCAATTTACAGTCGACACAAATATGGTGTAGTGAAAAGCAAAAAATACTTCTTTATGGTAACGCATGATTTTATTATGAATTTATCCTTAATCCAAATAGTTGACTGCATCAGAATGTTAACAATAGGTTTTAAGTTCACTGTGGTCAGTATTTTTGCACCTTTGTTATTTTCGTGACAAGAAAATGAATACAACACAGGCAACATTCGAGTCAATATGGTAGTAACCATAAACTTAACAGTCTGTAAGGTTTTAATGTTCAGAGAGTTTTAACAGTAGAACAAAACTTTGTCCTGTCTGCCATGCATCAGAGGTATCTGTCAGAAACATACACTGACATAATTACACATTTTCTTTCTTTCTTTCTTTCTTTCTTTCTTTCTTTCTTTCTTTCTTTCTTTCTTTCTTTTTCTCTTTCTTTCTTTCATCCCCCCATATTCTTTCAGTTACATAAACCACGATTTGTGTAGTATATTAGCTGCACACAACATCTACATATTCTAACACTATATCTTACTCTCTTGATAGACCCTGCCTTTCTTGTCATTGTGACTTGGACATTGTTGTTAATACATATTTTATGTTATCTCACATAGATTGCTTGTTTAGACAGACTAACAGATTACAAATGACAACTTCTTATTTCCCTTCTCTGGATATAACTAATCTCCCTACACATCTCTCACATTGTGATTTATTGTCTAATTAACGGTGCAGTTTCTCTGAATGTTATCTGCTCTGCTAAATGAACAGTAATTCTAATGTAACATGCCAAACTTTGATTTTATTTATAGCAGGCCATGACTTGGTCTTTTACAGTTTCAGGCTCACAAAGTCCCCCTCTCGCCCTCTGTCAAACACACACACTGTCTCTGAGATGTACATTTTTCTGCATATTAGCATTTTTCAAGTTTCTTTTTTAGCCAATTGTAAATAAATCATGTACTTCCCTTTCTAGGCACAAGTGGAGATTTAAGCATTGTATCTAAACAGTAACTTTGTGACTCTTTGATGAAAGGTTCAATCTAACTGAAAAGCTTCAGTAATTGCAAAATATATTTTAGCTCAATAAATGGTATGACAACTCATCTGTTTTCCAATGTCTTTGTGTTTTCTGTTAGTGGGTCAACATGGAATTTCTTATTTTTTTCTTTTGACAATAGTTGCTTAGTCCCCAGTTTTATCACTTTGTCCCTCTGTTGTATGTAATGAACCATAATCTTTATAATGAAGTAAAGGCTGCTGTGGAAAATGCACAAATAACAAAACAGTCACTATTGTGCATTTTTGACAAATGGATCTTTTTGGTCCTATTTGTGGTATGCATTTGCTTTTTATGGGATCATTTTCCCATTTGCTTATGCCAAGTTGCTTGTGGATAACAATTCTTTGCCCCCTACAAGTGAATTCTAATAGCCACTAGTAGATGTAAGGTCTGCAACTCTCCCACATAAAGAAACTATGCTTTTTAACACCTTAACCTCCCAAAAATGTGTATCTGAATGTTGTGATCACAATTGATTGTTTTGATCCAAATTGTATTGTAGACCTCAGGATACTGCTATAGGATGCAATGTTTACAAGAAAAATCATACCAAATTTGGTGGGGGTTACATCAGATGTGCATGATTAGAGAGATAAATAACAGAATTGTTAAAATCTTTCCCTATATACTTTCATGGGGAGGGGGCAACTGTACTTGAAGTATGCTAGGTCCAATAAACAAGGGAACCTATGGAGGACAATCAGCTAAATTAAGGGCAGTTGTTTAACACCATTGTAATTGTTTCATAAAAGCCCAGACAATATGTTTAAACAGTATTTCCCTACTAAAAGAAAAGCACATTTTGCAGTGAACAAACCTTTTTTATTACAAAAAAAAAAAAAAAATACAAATAATATAACCACAAATTGAAATCCTGCATAGATAATTATATAAACTCTCAGAGCAACATTTTGTGCTCTCACTACAGACAATTTTATTATAAAAGGCAGGAATGGCACCTGCCATCTCAATAAGGATTAAATTGTTATTTATCACAATATTATAGTTAATTGTAAGACAAGGTCAGGAAAGTATATGTTTTAAAAAAAAAATTACAGCCAGTTCTTTCCCTACCGACAGGGGTATTGGAGGCCGTGTATTCCACTTCTCTAATCTAGCTGCAGGGAACCAGCTCTGAGATTCTAGCACATTGAGGGAAAGGACCCCTCCAAAATGGCAACACAATGAAAACAAGTATTAAAATACCTCCTTAAATTAACCAGTCTCTTCAGTTATTAGCACAGTCATTTAACTGTACCTCCAAACCAATAACTACAACCTAACAACTTACCCTCCCAGATGCATTTAGCACCTTACTCAACCCTCTTACAGAGGATACTCATACTCATACTCATACTTCTACCACCCCTACCTTTAGCTTACCTGCTAACCTCCTATGAACACCCAATATATCCACAAACTCTCCACCCCAACACACTATCTACTTCTACTACTCTACCTACACTCAATAACCATATTAACATAGCAACTACTCCTACCAGCAAAATTCCATAGGATTACCCACATTAGATATGACTCTCCCAAGCCAAGAAAATCTCTCACTCTATATACGAAATTCCCAGATCTTAAAATTCAATATCTACAACTCTTATTGAAAGATGGAGACATTCATCCTAACCCAGGCCCTATTACTACTACTACTACTACTGAACTCCATAACCTCAACCTCCATCCTATCCACTCCCTTGCTAAACCACTTAATTCACTGCTACTAGCTCACCTCAACATACATAGCCTTAATAACAAAGTTACACAACTCCACACTGTTCTAGATGTCTACTCCTTTGACATTCTTTGTTTAACAGAAACTTGGTTAAAACCTTCAACTAAACACAATGAAATTATTCCTCCTGGTTATAATATTTTGTGACTTGACCGTACAAACAAAAAGGGTGGTGGTGTAGCAATCCTTTTTAAATCCAACCTATAGATTACTACCAACAACTTGTTACCACCTCAAGTCTTCAACGCTGAAATTCTTATTACCAAGCTCCAACTTAACAAATTAAAATCCATTTTTATTATCTGTACCTATCTCCCTCCTGGTAATAATATTGAAACAACAGAAAATATCCTCTGTTGCCTATCTCATAATTTACCTCAAGAAACCATCATCCTAGGTGATTTTAACATTGATTGGAAATGTTTTAGCAGTCTAAACCCTACAAGCCATATAAACCTTTTTGTTTTTCCACAAACCATTATCACCACTACCAGGATATACAAGCCTAATAATAAAGAAAGTATCTTAGACTGGATACTCACAAATAGTCATCTCCAGACATATGAATCTGGTACCCTCCCAGATGATGTAAGTGACCACTCACTAACCTACATCATCAGGCATAAAACCAACCTACCCAGCCTAACCATATCTAGAACAATTAGAACCAAGAAAAACTTTAACCCCGATCTCTTCCAAAGTGAACTAAGAACATGCAACTGGTCTCCCTTAAAATACCTCCCACTGGACGAAGCTGTCAGTTACTTTAACTCTAACTTCTTATCCATTCTAGACCACCATGCCCCAACTCGCTCTATAAGAATGAGAATGAAATCTGCTCCATGGCTTTCAAAAGAAACCAGACAAAAAATCAAACTCAGAATTAAATACTGGAACAAATCAAGATCAACTAAAAACCCAGTAGATCAACAAAACTTCAGACAACTAAGAAACGAAACTAAAAAAGCAGTGCAGACTGACAAAAGAAACTCCTACTTACAATTCCAACAGACCCACTATAATCAACCACAAAAGTTCTGGGCAAGTATTAATCAATTATTACACCCAGGTCAATCCATCACACCACACCCACAAGACACAGACCAAGAGAATCCGAAACAGACTGCTAATACCTTTAATACCTATTTCACTGAGGCCATACAAAATCTTACTAATCAGCTATCTACTCAGGACTTACCTATATCCAAACAAATCACTAACCCACCCCCTCATTTTCTCTTCCAACCAGTACCAACTACATACATTCTAGCCCTCATCCAAAAGCTCAAACCATGCACTCCTTCAGCTGACAAGATTCCCGCTGAATACTTACAAAAGGCAGCCAAATCTATAGCATACCCCATTTCCATTCTTATTAATAGAACTATCACTGAAGGACACATCCCGAGCATATGGAAGGTCTCCCATATTATTCCCCTTCATAAGGGAGGTAACTCCACTGAACTCTCCAACTATTGTCCCATTGCCCTTCTGTCTCCCCTAGCTAAAATCATGGAAAAATGCATCCATAAACAATTGCTAGACCACCTAATCCAATATAACTTACTTTCCAACTCACAACATGGTTTCAGACCCTCACACAGCACTACTACTGCCCTTCTTTCCTTCACTCACTGTATCAACAAAAACCGTAACCTTAATAGGCTTTCCTCTGCACTGTTTATAGATCTATCCAAGGCATTCGATATGGTAAATCACCAAATACTTATAAATATCCTCAAATCTCTGTCACTAGATGCAGCTGCTATAAAATGGTTCCAATCCTATTTAGAAAACAGACAACAGGCCATGCTTTGGCATAATATTCTATCTAGCTATCTACCCATTAACATAGGGGGCCCCAAGGGTCCATATTAGGACCACTCCTATTTTCTATATTTATCAACGACCTTCACCTAGCAATCCCCCAAGCTACATGCATACAATATGCAGATGATTTGACACTTATATGCTCAGCCACATCCATACCTGAGCTTTACTCCCTCATCCAAAAGGTCTTTAACACAGTCGAACTATGGTTTACTCAACGCTGTCTCCTACTTAACCCCAAACAAACTAAACTCCTTCTTTTCACTCCTACTAGTAAGTCCCCCCCATTAAACCTCACAGTAACATCCAGTAACAATACTCTTATATCCCCAGACTCGACTACCAAACTACTTGGTATCACCATAGATAACAAGCTTAACTTTGATACCCATATTAATAATACCTTAAAATCTGTTAACAGAAAACTGGGCTCTCTCTACAGAATCAAACCATTTCTCTCTCCTGCAGCAAGAACAACTATTGCTCATACTCACCTAATTTCTACTCTTCTCTATGCCTCACCCATATACACTAACCTCTCTAAAATCAACCTTAATAAAATGGAAAGTGCCTACAATAGCATAACCAGATTTGCCACTGGAAACCCTTTCAGAACCCACCACTGTATTAACCTAAAGCAACTAGGATGGCTTGAATTACAAAATCAGCTTAAATTCCACCAACTTACCATTGTCCACAAAACCCTTTACCATCCTACAGATAGCCCTATACTATCTACCCTCATTGTCCCCTACAACAATCTTAAGACCTTACGTTCATCACAAAGACTGCTGGTAAATATTTGTAAATCTAACAACAGGGCTGGAGACTCTCTTTTCTGTAATACTGCTGGAAAATCCTGGAACCTTCTTCCTACTGAACTTTCCTCTGTTCCCTCAATATCATTCTTCAAAAACAAACTAAAACTTTTTCTCAGAACACAGTGGTTTTGCCCTTGTACTAAACCTGAGTGATATATTACCTTTCTTCCTTGGATCTACCTGCACTCCTCTTTTCTATATTCTTGTTCCTTTTCTTACTAACAACAAACTTTCTAGATCTTTTCTTATTATCTCCTCAAAACTTCTTCAATTAAACCTGTTTTTAACACATATTCTGAATATTACAGCTCATACTTTTGTTGTCCTTCTTTATGCCAACCCGCTTACTAATAACTTATCTAACTCAGCTGCTAT
Source organism: Protopterus annectens (assembly GCF_019279795.1). NCBI lineage: Eukaryota > Metazoa > Chordata > Ceratodontiformes > Protopteridae > Protopterus > Protopterus annectens. Next base: position 438,598,820 of record NC_056729.1, on the reverse strand, counting down.
CCTTTACATGTTATACTGCAACTACATCTGTATTATGTTTTACTTAGCACCACACTAAGAACAAACGACCACTGAGATTATTCCTTGTCTTTTTTCTAGCAATGTTTAACATGAATTTAATCTTGTATATGTTATTATATTTGTGCTTCCTCAGAGCTTATCTCCCTGGAACTCTGAGATTATTCCTAGTCTTTCTTTTTAGCAATGTTTAACATGAAATTAATCTTTGTATATGTGATTATATTTTTGTGCTTCCTCGGAGCTTTTCTCCCTGGGCCTCTACTGAAAATGGACATGTATCCAGTTAGACTAGCCTGGCCAACAAATGTAAAATAAAATAAATAAAAATAAATAAATACTTTTCAACTCCATTTTTTGCCTGCTGTCTGCCAAGTACACAAAGCATTTTGAAATAAACTGCTTCCATGAGACATGTAATACATATGGATGTCAACCACTCCCCCACTGCTTTTCCAGCTTTCAAAGACAGAACAACACATTTCATTTTTTAAATCTTATGCTTAACTAATTTGTAGTTCATGAAAAAGATAAATCTCTGTGCATCACAAAGAATTATGAGTGTATCAGCAGACTGTATCCGTTTTATGTGTTGTCAGCATGGATGCCAATATCTTAAGGTGAGTTTCTTGGCATTAATGTCTTGAACACATAATAAAACAATTATGTTCACCAATCCACTTATAATTATCTATATCAGAAAGGTGCTTAACAAAGTTTTCTCCTTGTCATTTTTAGAGGTTAATGGCCCACACCTTTCAAAAATTCTGGTTATGTGTGTGAAAGTCCTGAGTGTTGTCATAACTATGACTGTCCTGACATGACTGAAATAAATCAACATCAATATGCACAGCTTGTTGGGAAGGTTCATTTAAAGAGTGATATGAACATTTCTTAAGCAGTTCCATCTGATGATGAAGAGAGAAAGTTGGTATAGCTAAAGAAACGAAGTGTTCTGACTGTGATTCGCTGCCCTTCCTAACTGTTATCTCACAAAAAAGTAAACTAATTCTGCAAGCATATTTTGGTAAGTACCACTATCATAATTAATGGAACGAGAGTCTCCATTAAAGGTAGATATAATTGTGATACCTCAGGGGTTGTTTATTGTGCAATATGTCAAATATGCAACAATTTTTATGTTAGGAAAATGGAAAGGCATCCGTGTGACAGGATATATGAGCATACTTATGACATTAAGAAAGGTAGAACCATTATTGCACTATTTAGGTGTATTAAGGACCATTCAGGGCATTATTTTAAGTTTTTTATATTGGAAAGAGTAAGAAAAAATCCCCAAGAGGTGGGTCATGGGGGGTGGTATTGGAAAAACAGGAAATGATATGGTAACTAAAGTTAAATGCAAATTCTTGTCCAGGTCTTAATGAAAGTTTATCCATAGCCCCACTTCTTAAATTAAGAGTGCTTGCTAGATAGGTCGTAGGTAAATATTATATCTTCAATTAAAATTTGTATGTATCTTTTGGACTGGTTAAGATTTTACACACACACACACACACACATATATATATATATATATATATATATATATATATATATATATATATATATATATATATATATATACATATATATGTATATATAGTAATTTCTACAAATATTGTTTATAGTGTATTTTATTATTTATAACATTGTGCCTTTTATGTGGTGGGGTGTTAATACGGACAAAAGAACTTTAAATAGTGAGGTTGCACTTACGGTTTTACACAATTGTTTAAGGAAAGTGAGGTGAGGGATTTTATTAATGTTAATCATGTGACCAGTTGAAGAAGAGAACACATGACTTTGTAATTAGTATAAATTCATGGTTTTAAATTGTTGTATTGTATCTGAAGAAGTTTTGGCTTTTTGCAAAATGAAAGCACTTATGCAATAAATCGTCCCATTGTGGAAGCAGTGTTTTTTATTTTTTTGAGAACAGGGTCAGTATAAGTCTTACTATTCTAGCATGTGGCATTTTGTATGTTTATCAGGTTTGTACTTGATTTGTTCTGAAATTCATTGGTGGTATTTCTAAAATGTCTTCTCTTTGTTCATTTTCTTTTCTTTCTTTTTCTTTTTCCTAACGCTTATTTTCATTTTAGCAACCCATCTATAAATGTCCATTTATAACATTTTAATTCTCATTTTTTGTATCATGTCCCATTTCCCGACACATATATCATTTTCTTTTGTCACAGTTACTTATCAAATGCCTTTCTTTTACATAAAAACATGTTTTAGGTTGTCTCCAGTATTTTACAACAACCTTATCCCCTCCATATTTACTATATTTGGTATATGTATATTTTTTCTCTTTCTATTTTTAATACAATATTACAATCCCTGCCACCAGTGCATAAACCCATTTTCTCATAAACTTTTGCAATGTCTAGTATTTCTTTGCATAAAGCTTTCAAATGTCCTTTCACGGACTCCTTTCCTACCTCTGAAATTGTACATGAATCTTATTTTTGTTTCCCTGTTGAATGCTTTTATTAGATAAAGATTCCATGGGTTACAGTCTTTCTTTTTTTATATTCTCCAAGAAAAATGTCCATTGAAAAAGCAATCTCAAATATAATGTCACAAAATGTCTCTTCGTTAATAAGAATAAATGGTCTTACCTCATGTGCTTTTACACCCAAAGGAGTTACTGAATTGTTTCACATTTCATACCTGTCCATTTCTTTGTCTTCTTTACTTTGAATCCTTACCACATAGGTCTTTTACTTTTGCCTTCTTTTCTGCTACTCCACTTTTGTCTTCTTTTACTTTCTCTGCATATATTTTCTTTTCCATCTCACCACTATTCTTCAAGATCGTCTCTGCATCCTTCTTTTGTATTTTTCTCCATAATGTTCCCCCAGGAATCATCTCCTCCACTTTCTGACTCATTCTGTACTATATTTCTTTAAGTAAATCATCCTGCAACCATCCTGACTGGAGGGCTGTAATTATACTTCTTTCATATGTTGACTCATCTCCATCCAACAGGTTTCATTGAAACATTTTTTCAGAATCTTGTACACATTCTTCAGTCTTGATATTTGCGTTCTCCTTCATTTCTTTCACTACTCCATCATCTCTTCTCTCCATCTGCCTCCCTGTTTCTCTGGGTTGCCTCTGCACCTGGAATTGGAACAGGAAGTGCTCCTCCAAAATGGGTCCCAGTTACAACAATGAAGAGTAGGGGTTCTTTATTGTATTTACAAATACTGTATATACATGTTATGTACAACTTTTCAACACATATTTACATTATTTACAATATTTACAGTATTTATAACATGATTCTTACATTTATATTAAACTTTTTTTTTAAATCCACCCACTCTTCTCCACAACCAAAGTCATACTTTATTCAAAATCTCTGATAATAATCACTTTCCATTGTACTTTAATCATTAATTCTTTTGTTCCATATTATCCATATTATACAAAATGAATTTGCATCCAGTTTTTTAATGTCCTTTTGTTTTACATTTTTATAATGCTCATATTCAATCATGTCCATATTAATACATTCAATATTCTCCAATTCTTTTACATATCCTTTGTCATGTATTTCATTCCACAGTTTAAATGTCCTTTTATAATTTATAAAACCATGTTCATCTGTCTCTAATTCACCACACTGTAAACAAATTCTATATTTTATTGTCTTATATGGCATGTTTGCCTTGACCAATAACTTACTTACTGATAATCTTCACAAAAAATCTGAATTCTACATGTTTACTGTACCTATTAATTTTCATTTTTACTGCTTTGATCCCCTTTTTTACTAATATGTTTCCAAGAATAAACATAGTTACAAATTCCATTATATTTTCATACCCCATTCTTCTATTTTTTTCTCTTTCCTATATCAATATTCCATAGCAGTATTTTCACTTGGGATCTATATCATATGAGCAAATCACACAAATTGCGAACGCTCATAATATCGAATGTACTGGCCCTTGAACTTCAGCCCCCCCACCCCCCGCTAAATATATATTCCAACTCCGAGATCGCATTACAGTGAGGAAAGGCCAAATATCCCATTCTTCACTGTGCCGCAATCTCAGAAAAAGCACTTGGCGGTCCAGTACATTCGATATTATGAGCATTCGCAATTTGTGCGATTTGCTCATATGATATAGACCCTTTCTCTTGATATAATTTCATGTGCATACAATAATTTTTTTTGCTTCTTTTTAAATATTTCAACTTTTCCCAAATTACTTTATGTTTCTCTTCTATAATTTTTGTTAGTAGCTTCTCTTTATCTTTCCTATTTACTAAGATTTTATACAAGTTTAACGAAAAAACATATACCATTGAGGGTAACAAGCTCAACCTTCCTTCTTTGTTATTTACATAAAAATGTCTGTTTTCACTAGGTTTAGTCTTGACCTCCAAATGAATGTAAAAATTAATCCTTTTCTAATGCTAATGGAGTTATGCATACATTAGTTAAATGTGTGTTTTAACCTAATATTATGGAGTTACTTAAATATGCCTTTTTCTAAATTTCTTCAAATCTTTTGGGTTTCTAATACCATGACATGAATGGACCCCATTCCTAAGTCAAAGTACAATTACAGTTCATAAAATTACTATTGTTTCACTCTTTGATGTCAGCCAAAAGTACTCTTTGCAGCACTTGCAATGTGCCCAGTAATGACTCCTTCTGCAATTTGTATGGGGTTACATGGATTGGTAACATATCTAAATATGACTGCCTGCAGATCCTGATATTTTATGACTTTGTGTCTCTCTGTATGCAGGACACTGTAGTCACTGGGTGTGGCGATTTCAATGATCAATGCTACTTTTGTTTTCTTTTCTTGGACCACTATATCCGGTTTTCTAGCATCTATCCTTTGAACTGTTGGTAATGGGTGATCCCATGTGATATAAACTTCATCATTTTCTATTATGCCTTGTGGCTCATGTTTCCAGTGTTTTTCAGCCACTTCAATACCATAATGTCTGCACAATCCACAGTGCAATAGTCTTGCCACATTATACCTTTCACTGTACAGTCCTTCTACCATTAGTATGTCACAACCAGCAACAAGGCGTGTGACTGTTTCCAGTTTTGTTTTACAAAACTTACATTTGTCTGTTTCTCCCACATGTTCAATGAACTTTGTAAAACAGCATGTACATAACCTACTATCTTGGACTGCCAATATTAATCTTTCATCTCTTGGTTTGAATTCTCCTCTCCTTAACCATTCCTGTGTTCTTTCCTGATCAAAATGAGGTACTTCCAGACGTTTTCTATACTTGAAACTATATTTATGCTTTTTACACATTTATTGCCTTCTCAGCTGGTCCTTCACCTTATATTTCTTTTTTTTTTTTTTGGCACATTCATTTGCCTCCTGATTTTCATCTACTGCTGATTTGATTTTCATTCCTGCTTGCGCCGATATGCTTCTGCTAAATTAAACAGAGAAGTTATCTTAGATTTATTCTCCTCATGTTTCAAAACTTTCACTACATTTGGGTCTTGTGAAGTCAGCAGATATGTGTGGAGTCCCACAATTGCAGATCTGTACATATAATCAATTTCAAAGAGGCCCATCCCTCCTTTGGAATGGGAAATATATAATCTTGGTATACACTGATTCTTATAAATCATTTGGTGAGTATAAAGTATTGTTCTTGCTTTACTATCTAGTCCGTCCAACACATTTTGAGGCCAGTCAATCACTCTACAACTGTAAATTAGGACAGGAAGAGCAAATTGGTTTATAGCCTGGATTTTGTTCCTAGAAGTCAACGCTGATTTCAGAATTAATTTAAGTTTTCTAAAGTATTCCTTACTAAGTTTTATTCACATTTGTTTATGTTTTATTGTTGATCCTTCATCAATTCCCAAATATTTATACACTCCCTCTTGCTCAAGTTATTTTATATCACATTCTTGTCCTAAACTGATGTTTTCTTGGTGCTGCAGTTTTCCTGCTTTAAAGGTTGCTTTTGCACACTTATTAAGACCAAATGACATTCTTATATCATCTGAAAATGTTTTGACAACCTGCAGCTGTTCTTTCATTTCTTCATCTGATGAGCTATACAGTTTTAAATCATTGACAAAGAGAAGATGAGAAGTTTTTACACTTTGTTATTTTTTAGGAGCCAGATTGTAGCCATGGCCTAAGTTGTTAAGTAAACAGCTTAATGGGTTAATGGCAAGGCAGAATAGCAATGGTGACTATCCCCCTTTGAATTTTTATCCCTGAGATAATAATCAGTCCTTTAGCATGGCTTAATTGCAAAGTGGTCTGCCACTGTTCCTTGTTAATGTAATTTAGTCAATCAGTGTAGGGTGTAACTTAAACATTTTAAGCACTCTTTATCCATGAATGTGGGATACTATCAAATGCTTTTTTATAGTCAATCCATGAGTACTAAAATTCTTCCCCTTTTTACAGTTCTCCACTATGACTCTATTTAACAACAAATCATCCTTTGTTCCATATGACTTTCTTTTATTGCCCTTTTGTTCTACTAGCATAATTGAGTTTTCTTCTAAATGACTAGACACTATGTTGGCATCAGTTCCTGTGTATAGTTTATACATCATCGGAAGGCAAGTTATTGGTCTATAATTTTAAGGGTAGCTTGCAGGTTTACTCTTAAGAAGGAACATTGTTTTGCCTGTTGTTAGCCAGGTTGGTGTCTGTTCGGGGTGTGCATATAAATAGTTCTTACTCATAACTAAATCCTTGTGCAAAGATGTTAATAATTTTAATCAAACGTTAAGTACTGCATCTGGGCCTTTCCAATTAGAGGCTTTTCTTAACTTTGTCTCAGTCTCTCTGGCTGTTACTTCATCCCATTTCATATCCTGCACTTTTAAACTTGTTATTCTTTCTTTTACTTCTTCTGCCCATTGTACTTGTCCAAAATGTATCCACTTCCTCTTTTTTGGCTGTCTTTCAATTCCTGTTACCTTATTTCCCAGTTCTCTATAAAACTTTTTTGGGTCATCAATAAATTGCTTATTTTGTACTTTTTCTTTATATTTATCTGCGTATCTTCTAAGTTTTTCCACCTGTGCTGAAATTTTTAGCTTGTTATTTGTGATAGTGCATGATAGATCCTGGTCTGTTCTAATACTGTGTATTGCTTTAATCACATTTATCTTGCTTAGTATTTTTGTTGATCTATTCCCTCTTCTATAATCTTCTAACAATGACACTTCTTGTTTTAACTGCTTAATAGTTTTCTCTGCTTGATACTTCCATGATGGTATTCAATTTCTCCCCTTACTTTCCCTCACTATCCTGTGATCTTGTAGTAGAACTTTATCAGTTATTAATTTAGCAGCACAGTAGTATATCCTGTTTACTTCTGCTATATCACATGGATCTCTATGGACAGTTCTAATTACTGCATTCATTTGTTTTTTCAGACTTCTTACTTTTTGGGTTTTATTGACCTTCTGCAGTCTATTTCCTGACATTGATCTTAATATATCTATCTGTGTCTATTAAATCAAGTAACTCTTCTCTTAGCTCATTTTCTTCCATACAGAGGGGACATCCCTTGTTTTCCATTTCCTGTGGACATTCTATAGAAAGTTCTATAGGATCTTCCTGTGGCACATTCTCTTCAGCTTCATCCTGTGTCATCTATTACTCTGTCATATGAGAACTCACTGGCCTATCACTCCTCAACATTGACTGCATCAGAGTTTCCACAGTTTACTGTTCCTTTCCTTTTTGTCTAGCTTTAAGTGAATGTTTACACTAGTTTCCTGTGGAAGTCTCCAAAATATCTTGATATGCCACCTGACCAATTGCTTCCTGTTCCACTGGTTTCTCCTTAATTTGGATATCTGTTGCTGTATCCTGCTGTGGTGCTTTCTGCTTCAGTTTTCTACACTGAATCCTTCACTTTGCAGGTATTCTATAACCTCAGTTTCTATTTATTTAACTTCTCCATTTTTGTATTGTAAAGTTTTCCATGTCTAGATTCCTTTGCCTGTATTTCTCTTCAAATATCATTGGTGCTGCTCTTTTTGTATTGGCTAGTTTTGCTTTCTTCTTTTCATAAATATTACACCATATTAAATCTTTATTTCTTTCCCATGTCCATATTTCTTCTTCAGATGTTTCCTGATCTTCCTGTTTCTCCTTACTATGGGGACTCACACCATCATGCTGTGATGTAACTTGTATTATGCAATGCCCCTCCATTAATATTCCAAAATGTACATGCTGATTGGCCAGCGTGCACGTTGTAAATCCCACAATATACCAACAGAAAAAATGGTCCGGTCGCCCGGACTTGTTTCCGTTGGTATAAAATCCTCAAAATATATATTTTTTAAACAAATAAAAAAAAAAAACAGAGCAACGGAGACTTTCTTTTCTCCATTGCTTTTGTTTTTAAGCATTGATGTACTGGGTATGCATGGTATGCATGGGACGCAAGTCCCACATGCATGCTCAGTACATGAAAACAGGGAAGCAGTGTATCACAACCAGTGGAAGAACAGTAATGCACCATTATACAAAGACATTATTTAAGAAAAGTAAGTATTTTTTTTCTTAAATAATGTCATTATATAATAGCAATAACCGACTCCGTAGTTGTGGTATATTGAAATTTTCCTACGATTGGCTTTATTTAATCACTCAGGTTTTCGTCCTCATGATTAAACCACACCAACCATGGGTAAATCTTCAATATACCACACCACATCGTTGGTTATTGGTTTATTAGACCTTCTACACCAAACCCTTCCCTTCGCAGGCACTCCATAACTTCAACTTCTATATTTTTAACTTCTGCTTTACTAATCTTCTTTTCTATGTTTCATCTTTGTGATATTATTTTTCCTGTATGACAGCCTAATTTTTCACCAAAATATGCAAAGACATTGTATTCTAATTATCATACCTCTCCATTGCTGTTCTCTTAATTGTTCATTCCCAAACTTTATTCCTAAAATTTATATCTCTTCTTCATTAAATTTACTGCCCTGTATTTCTCCCAGAAACCTAGTCCTTTACTTTTTTCTTTGAGTTAATCCTAACATCTTCAGTTCTTTATTGGACATTTCTATGGCTGTTTTAATCCATTCTGTATTCTTAACTGCTAACACCAAATCATCTGCATATGTAAACATAACTGGAATTATAATTCCTTCTGGTGTCTGTTATCTAGCTTTTTCCTGTATCGAATTAATCTCAGTGACCACTGCATTCATAATTAATGCAAATAAGATGCTGCTGATTGGACGTCCTTGTTTGATACCACTTCTTAGTCTTATAGTTTCACTTATCCATCTCTTGGCTACCAGTCTTACTTTGTTTTCCATGTAAACTGACTTCAGAACATTTATTGTTTTATTACTTATATTATAGTCCTCTAAAATGTTCCACAATGCTTTGTGTTGAATTTTATCAAAAGCCGTGTTTACATCTCCCACTAATATTTTTAATCCTGTTCTTCTGTTTATGTCATCTACCAATTCTCTTATTAATATTAATAGTTCTTGGCTTTTTTGCTTCTAGTTCAGAAGATTGTTTCAGGTAATGATGTATTCACTTTGTTTGCTAGCTTTTTTTCTATTATTTTCATGAAAGTTTCATAATTTATATTATTTAGTATTAATGGTCTCCAATTTCTTATATTCATTTTTTTCCTTCTTCCATATGAATTTCATTACCCCAAGGCATATATTTTCATCATTTATACCTTTTTCAAACAATTTGTTCATTACTTCTAAGAAATATTATTTTTGCCATTCTTGCATGTTTTTGTATATTAAACATTCAATTCCATCTATCCCTGTAGCTGTCTTAAATATGTTTTCTAATTCTATTATTGTAATCTTTTCTTCCATCCTTTTATTGTCTTCTTTCAGTTAACTTGTTTAGTTCTCATCTATCTTTTAATGTAATGTCACTTATTAAGAATTGTCTCTAATATGTATTCTCTGTCCCCGGGATTCATGAACAGTTCGTGCAAGAATAGTCTATTCTTGTATGGACTGTTCCATGTAGAAATATAGCAGCAGCGTGCCCTACATATTAATGAGGGTGTGCTGCTGTATTTCTATACCTACACGATCCATGTACGAGTGCAGGGGGTGTGTATAAGTCCTGCACGGACACTTAAACATGACCCCTGCACTCAGAAAGTGCTGTACGGCCCTTTCAAACAAGGAAGTAGCATAATATTAGAGCTTGGCTCTAATATTATGCATTATTTCAGTGTCCATGGACACTGAAATGTAAAACTAGCATATCAGTGTCCGTGGACACTGAAATAAGAAAAAAAAAAAACACAAATCCCCAAGAAGTAGCCCGAACAGTACATGATGTCCCTGGAATGGCCAGATTCCTGCCCCTCTTGGCTGCAACCTGCTGATAAATATATGTAATAATTTAATATTTCTTTATATATATATATATATATATATATATATATATATATATATATATATATTACAATAAAAAAGTGGTTTGCATGCCATGGTGCTTTGCTCAGCCCAGCTTAAATGCTGTTTGAGAATGAAATAGAATTCTGAAGAAAAAAGCCTTATTGCTGATATGGCATAGTGTTTAGAGCACTGGTTAGTATACAAGCTATGCATGGTTTATATCCCAGCTCTGGCTAGTAATCTGTGGAAGCAGTTGTAAATTAATTTTTATGAATTGGAATGATATTTGTAAGTCATATGCCCCACATATGGGAGTGTAGGGCTGGGAAAATGCCATAGGTAAATGTAAAAAACTTTTTCTATTTTTTTTTAAATAATTGTTTGTGGCCAGGTAAGCCTGCTGCAGTTCTGCTGAAACAAGCTAAGGATTACTTAAGCATGAAAATATAAGCAATCCTTAGCAACTGTAAGCTTTACTTAGTTGCTTTAAGCCTTGTGAAGTGGATTTTCGCGGAGCTAAGCATAGCTTAGCATATTTGAAAATCGGCCAATCACAGAAAAGTGTGGAAAAATGGCCTTATTTAAACCACACAGGCAGGAATACAGCCATATCTCTTCAAGTCTGATCAGGGCAGCAACAATTGCAGGTGTAGGAGAGGGTGTTCACTTCTGGGCGCAACACTGGGGCATCCAGGAGTCCAGGGTCATGGTTGGACTCCTTATCAAAGACCATGAAGCTAGACTGCTGCATGGCCAGTACCAGGGCTCCCAGTACAAAGTGGAGGCCTGGAACCATCTAGCACACAATCTCACCAGTGCCACTGGCATACCCAGAACTGGTGAACAGGTGCGTCATCACTATGATGACCTAAAGCATAGGAGGGGTGAGCTTGTGGCCCAGTGGATCCAAGAGGTACGAGCGGAGGACGTCCCAGATGTTTATAAGTATCCAGTCTGTGTATTTGTAAATAATTATTTAAAAATTGTATATGTTACTGTACAGGTGTGCTTAATGTGTGCTCTTTCCCCATACAGCTGCCGATGAGAGGGCTGTGAATATTGATGCCCATGCACAGCGCTTGGTCCGACTGCACCAAGAGTTTGGTGAGTACAGAAATATTCGTAATATGTGTTGTAATAAATCAGAAATAGTAAAGGTAGTACTGTCTTTATATATAATTGTGCTCTAACTGTACTGAATAAATGCATGTGTCAGGCTGCTAGTGTTAGAACTCAGTAGTGCCAGCTGGAGTGTAATACAGAGTTTTGTAGCAAACAAGGTACAGTCGAGGAGAGGAAGAGTAGGATATGTATTAGACTGTCTGAAAGAACCTGGCTAAGAAACTGCCGTGTCAGGGCTACTGTAATAGTTACAAATGAGAAGCAGTCCTCCTGTGCAGGTCATGCAGTAATACTAACTGTGGATTTCTGAGTTATAGAAAGTGTTGTCATGTCAAAAATAATAAAGCTGACTACCACAAACTGTTGTCTTTCATTTGTCTTGTATCTGAAAAGTACAATTGTGTAGCTGCTGCAGCATATAGTAACTGAGGTGAAGAGATGTAGCACTGTTTGTCTGATAGTTCACAATTTGGATCTGAAATAACTGACAAAATATTTCTTTCAGTAATGTCTTGTACTGTGTTCCTGACAGCATTGCCTTGTGTTAACCTTTGCATATCAGCTGTATGTAGTCCTGAATGTACAAGAAAGTCTGAAACACTAAGGCATGCAGACTGCAAAAGTAGAGTGTGTTGACTTGATTCTAAATTGAAGTCTGTTTTAGTAATATGTCCAAATGTCTAGTTTTAATAATCTGCTCATATTGTGTAAACAGTAACATCAACAGTTTCTTGTTCTGATGTTTGTTGTAGCTAT